>NW_019731216.1:315031-319610 GCF_002891405.2 Cryptotermes secundus | reverse complement strand
AAAAATCCATTGTTACTCCGTAACTATTGAAAATCGACCACAAGTTTATAAGGAAATTTTGCAGGAAATAACCCCAGGAATATGTACCATAAGCCGGGGTAAAACTTCGTGAATCACCCTGTATATAAATTAAAATTTATCTGGGACTCGAATTTAGGACTCTTCAATGTTCTGAGAATGCAGTAAGAAACTTCCTGAATGGTTAAATATTCAATCGATGCACCTTCGGACATCAGGCAGGTAAAACAGAAAGGAAAACATATCTTTTACTTGTGATATTTCTCTTGTGTCAGCATCTTTTAAGGTGTATGTTCAATGAGCAAACTGTTGCTCTTCGTAATTTTACCGCGTCCTAAGACCACTTACTGTAAACTCCCTTCCTGAACCATGTTTAAATTCAAACAAAATTCACAAAAAGATAAATTTTACCTGCATTTTCGTTTGGGCGTCAGACATTGTCTCATATTAAGGGTGGAATATACTGAGGGTATTTTAGAACAGGGTGCTATGGAGAGGGAAGAGGGATGAAATAATAGGGGGCTGAAGGAAGTTGCTTAGTAAGGAGCGTCATAATTTGCACTCTTCGCCAAATATAATTAGAATGATCAAGTCAAGGAGGATGGGATAGGTAGGACATGCAGCACGCATGGAATGAAGAGGAATGCGTGCAGCGTTTTGATGGGGAAAAAAAACTTTAATGAAGGAGGCCAGTGGGGACGTATAGACGTAAATGAGAGGATAATATTAAGGTAGATATTTAGAGCGATATAATGAGGTGTTGTGGACTGGATTAATCTGCCTCAGGATAGGGACTAGTGGCGGGCTCTTGTGAACGTCGTAGTAAACTTCGGGTTTCATAACTCTGGAAATTCTTGAGCAGCTGAGCGACTGGCGGTTTCTCAAGAAATACTCGGCTCCATGGAGTTAATGAAGCTGTGTTTTATTATACATTGTGTCGTAGGAGATACTTAATTTTACTGTATTACTGTATTCGGCGAGGCAAACCAAAGCGTTTGGCAAATTTATTCAAAGGGAACTGTGATTAATGTGGTTGGTGACAATTTCATTAAGATTTTCATGCATGAGTGAATTTTAACCGACATTGTTCGAATCTGTGGTACCGGGAAAATCCATTTTACAGAAACATGTCCTAGTGAAGCATCCAGAACTTGCGTTTACGTGTGTAAGTGCATGGCCGAAAAAGTTAAATGAATTCCAAACAGCCTGGAGAACGCTGACCTGTATGCAGCTGTATGATTTTCGTATCCACCTTCCTAAAATTTCACGCTCCGACTGCCAGACTCCTAGCTACGTGAGTAAACATTTTCAACGCCATGGCGTCACGGCCACATAACTTTTCTCTCATTAAGTTACAAAAAAACAGCTTCGCAATAACAGACAGACTGTTGGAATGCAACCAGAATGTCATGGTACGTTGCATACGTAAACTTTATATAAAATAAGTTAAAGCTTTTCCTGTAACAGGCCGTGTAGGCCTTAGGGTTGTAAGACGTCGATGCTCCCACATTTTCTCTAATCAGTCGGCTCACAGATGGCAGTAAGTTTATGAACATTACGCGCCGGCAGCCCTCTACCCGCAGGAAGATACCTCTTTTTTTTTTGTATCCATATATTTGTACAATCAGCCCATTGTGGGCTATAAGTAAATCTTATGTGAGACTTAATCTAAAGCTTAAATACTAAGTGAGAACATGTCGGGGAGAGTAATGCTCCAGTGAGCATTCTCTACGGATCAATTTCAGGCGTGTCGTTGATATTTTGTGTATTGCATTTATATGAAGCGCGTCGTTAGGTCGTTTGGTATATGCCTTTTCAGTCTTCTGGGCTCGTCTGCTTCGTTTAATAGTGTGGTTGCCAGTTCATTTGGGTGTGCTGTTATCTTGTGTTTGTATTTGCGGCTGATGTTTGTGGTTTCTTCCCGTACTGTAGATATGCCTAGATCGGCGTGGAGTAGTCTGTTTGGGACGTACCGCGGTGCATTGACTATAGCGCGAAGTACTTTGTTTTGAAATCTCTGTAACATTTCTATATTCTCCATAATGGTGCGCCGTAAGTCCAAATAGGCGGGAAGATACCTGATACTCATTTCTGTTAGAGGCTGAGTCGACTGCAGGGCCGTAGTGCGGCTGGAAGAAATCGGCGAGTTCAGAAATCCAATGACTTCATCAGGAATCAAACCCACAACCTTGAGGCTTTTAATATAGTGCGTCAACCAACTACGCTACCCCGTGCAGACTTTGAATATACACACTAAGTAGTGGTATCTGTGAGCTCCAGAACCGTTTTATATAGGTGGTGAAGATAACAATTCTAGCACTTTCTACCCAGTCTATCCATCCACCTACCCACCCACCTGTCTCTCAATCTATTTATCTATCTTTGGAGGGAGAATCAGCCCGTCGCAAGGCCGCTACCTACACAGGACAACATAAACGCAGAATAAATGCAGATAGACATCCAAGTCTTGAGTGAGATGCACGTAATCACAGCCAAGCAACCCAATGTAAAAGAAAATAAATCAAAACTTAACATACGCAACAGCTTATGCCTGTTTCATGTACGCTACACGAATCGTTGCAAATAGTAGCCCCATAAGTATCAATCCTGAGGTGCTCATGTGCGGATATTACGAATTTGACATCGTTTTTTAAATAAACTGTCGCGTGTTTCTTATGTAACGCGAAACGTAAATTCACGCGGGTCTCGGATTTAGCTAAGACATTTATTGGACACTACTCCTTACACTTACAGGTACAATTATCCACAGTCACAATTACTGCTTCGAAGCCAACTGAAGACTGACTACTCTTCTAAGGTCAATTACAAACGGAACTCTTCTCTACAAGTCAAAGTCACATTGCAACTGAGAGTTTCTGACGAGAGGACGGGCCTGCTTTTGTATATGCTGCTGGTCCTGCCAGCACTCGTCTCTTGAATCTGAGTCAGAGTGTGAGTCTGAGTCTGAGCCTGAGCCTGAGTCAGAGTGTGAGTGTGAGTGTGAGTCTGAGTCCGAGTGTGAGCCTGAGTCACAGTGCGAGTCTGAGCCTTGTTGTGGTGCAATTTTGAGACTAGAAGTCAAAAAGGCATTGCTTAAATGTTCCAAGATTTGCGACAAACGTTTTACAGCAATTACATTAGTATGTCAACACCTGGACAGGCAATCTAGCTTAAGAATGTTGATGATCAGCATTTATGCGTAATCGCATAAGTAAGAAGCTCCACTAACTGGGCCACTGGTGTATTATAATATTATCAAATACGCAGCGATGAAGTACCACGTGCCCACCCACAACCGTAGGGGTAGCCAATGGAAACCTTCCAACCGGAGATTGAGGACGAAAGGAGGAGTTAACCTCCCTCTTTCGTCAACCGCAGATTCAGCAAGTTAAAGATATAAATTACTGAATTCAGGAGACTTAGAGATCTGATCTAAAAACGTAATAACCAGTTGTCAGCCGGAGGCTCTATTCAATATGGGCCTTACGAGTGGTGGAAGTGGGCCTGCGTCTCTTATTCCAAGTAAGTCACGTTTGCTCATATAAGCCATGTTGTTAAATATTAGTGTTGATAAAAGTGTTGTGGAAAATGTTGAAAGCGAACTCCAGTGTGCCCGGCGAGCCCTTAGGGGAGAATAATTATGTAACAAGTAATTGCCTAGGAAGATAGTCCGGCAATATGGCTGTAGTTATGGTGTATGTGTTAAGATTACCGGTAGTGTGTAGACTACACACATTTGCGTTATAGTTACGACTAATGATTTTTGTGATAAATAGAGTATGTGAACTTTCAATATGTATAACGAGAGGTAAATTATTTTAATGGTGAAACTTTACGATAGGATAGTGTAAGAGTATGTAATGAGTAGTAGGAAATGGAGACAGGAAAAAGATTCATGTTAAACGAGGAATAATTGCATATCCTCATTAGTCGAAACAGAGAGAGAGAGAGGGGAGGGCTCAAGGCCTACATCCCCGAAGGGGAGAACATGAGGAAGCGTAGCGTGAAGTAAAGACACTATGCAGACCCGACTTTAGGTCGGTCTTGTTAATATTGTAAATATTGTGAATAAGAGTGTGAATAGACAGGGTAGTTAGAGTAGGAGGTACCGGGATTGTGATTCACACCTCCATAATCACCTTTCCACGACCGATCCCGAGCAATCCTGACCCAAGCGAGGGCAGAACTGACACAGGCAGCAGCAGCAGCCGAAGGCAACGACAGACAAGGGTGAGGGACCAGAAATGAACTGGGATAGTAGGGTCACTTGCCACGCAGGCAGCGTTTAGTAGCCTTGATATCAACGCCCCCCCCCTTAAGACGTAATAAGTGGTAACAGTGGCGTTACCAACGTATGAGCCCCATAGAGGAAAATTCCCCAGAATTCAAACCGGGACCGAGAGGTTAGCGGTATCATCCGATAGGAGGAGTTATATGTTGCTACCTGCAGACTATATGAAGAGTTGCCAGGAGGGAGCTATGACAATATGTCAGGGGGTAGTTCCCACTATAGAGGTGACAGTCGATGGGTAGAGGCGGGTCTGACCTGACACGCCCGCTC
>NW_019731216.1:269750-314952 GCF_002891405.2 Cryptotermes secundus | reverse complement strand
TATATTTTTTTTAAATGAAGTGTGATTTCGAATATTTCGAATATAAGCCGCACCCCAGTTTTCCTCTTGAATTTTTGGCAAAAAATGTGCGGCCTATACATGCGTAAATACGGTAATAGATGGTGGCAGCTTTATGAGAGAAGGAAGTCCAGAAACAGGAGAATCCTAGCTGAGGGTAAGCTAGGATTATTGTGTTAACCCCTTGCAGCATAAGCTGTGGTGACAAGGAGTGATACCTCCACGCCCCCTGTCACCACGGCGTAATAAGTGGTGGCAGAGGCGGGATACCTCCACGCCCCCTGCCACCACGGCGTAATAAGCCTGATTCTCATTTTACGACCGACGGTCAGTCGGCCAGTCTGTCTTGGCATGAAGCACCCAACTGGGGCTTACGACCAGATATCTATTACAGTTTGACAATTACGGGTTGCTTTTATGGGCGCCCTCTCTGACGAGAGGACGGGTCTGTCTTTTGTATATGCTGCTGGTCCTGCCAGGGCAGTCTTTCTCGGGTCCGAGACCCTTTGTACTCGAGACCATATATTACTGTCTCAAAATTGAGACTTCCCTTTTCGTCGCCTCCTACGACTCGCAGTGTCACGGTGGAGGTATTCGAACCCGCCTCCACACGGGCGAAGTCTTATATAACCTGCTTCCGGACTGAATAGAGCGCACCATGTAGGAGCCTTTGGTCTCGACTGCTGTTATGCAACGTCTCTTCATCTTAGGGGAAACGCGTTTGTTGCTTAAGGTATTCCCAGGCGTCGGTCCGCTGGTATTGCTTTTCCATGGAAATATACCTTCTTATCGCAGCCGTTGCTTATCAATGGACGTCTTATGCGGCACGCCACAATATATCTGTATTTAGATGTAATTACTGCAACTGGTTACATGAAAATGCCGTACAGATCTTAACGTGCAACTCCGCAAAATTAGCTGTGCGTCTTTCAGTCGTGTAAATATTTCTGTTTACATTTGTATATTAAAACAATTTAAATGTTTTGAATGACATTTGTGTTTTGAAATTTTAACAGCAGTGATGTGGAAACAAGCCCACAAATAAACACCATTATGCATATTAATAGAGGGAGGAAAACAACATTGCAATTCGATTAACAAACTGTGTGTAGTTGCATTGGTTTTAAGCAAGTGAGCAACAGTTGTTGTGCATAGGCTTAACGTGGTTACACCACAGTATGTACGCCCCCGTCCCCCCTCAAACTCTATCCGAATATCTCTAGCTCGCATCCATGCCTTGTTATCGGGAGGTCAGAGACTTGATTCCAAGCACGAAGGCCGGCAATTCACACGTCATTCCTGGTTTCTCTCAATTCTGTCACACAGATCATAGTATATTTCAGACCGCCTCTGTGGTCTAGTGGTCAGAGTTCCTGGCTACAGATCCAGAGGTCCGGGTTCGATTCCCGGGGCTGCCAAATTTTCTGAGAAGCAATGGGTCTGGAACGGGGTCCACTCAGCCTCGTGAGGATAACTGAGGAGCCATTTCAAGGAAATAGCGTCTCCTGTCTAGAAAACCGAGATTAACGGCCGTGGGGATCCGTTGCGCTGACCACGCGAGACCCTCTATCCGCTAAATTTGGCAGTAACTTCACCGACAAGCGGTGGTCGCTCGGTCGGTACAGTTCACTTGCGGACTACAGGCAACGGAGTTTTTTTATAGGCTACGTTCATATCGTTGTAAATGTATAAATGCGTCCTATTTTCATGTTAAAGTTACCGTTCTACGATAGGTAAAACTACAGTTCGAGTAAGAAGATGGCGGAAACGGAGGTTCGGGTACGTTGAGGAACATTTCAGAAAACGTCTCATAACTCCGTCCTGTCCGCCTCTCCGTTCGGCTTCAAAACTTACGTGACCAGTTCCCATCTAACCCTCTATGGTTGCTGTACACTATATATTTTGGCGGAACACTTAAAACTTGGATTAGTTTGGATCACTTAGTGCTACTTAGCTTAGGGTCTGTTTGGGGAATTATCACAAACAGGAATGACTTCCAAATAACAAGATAGCTTCGTGCCTCATTTCCACTGTTTTTTTGACACCGCAGCAGAAGTAAATACTGAGCCGGCATAGGGTAACTGGTATAGCGACTGGCTACTGGTTGGACGAAGGAGGGCTCGGAGTTCGAGTCCATGTAGAGTCAAGAATTTTCACTTTTCCCATGTCGTCCAGACCGGCTCTAGAATACACCCAACCTCCTATTCAATGGGTACAGTTGGGCTCTCCTTCTGGGGGTAAAACGGCCGGGGCGTGTGTCTGAACATTCACCTCCAACTAGTGCCAAAGTCAAGAAAACATGAGTCTATACATCCACTCCACCATACGCCTTCATGTTGTAGTGTTTAATTAGTTAAGTACAGGGACAAATTTATCCTTTACGTTAACGGAACAATATGAAAAAAAAATTGACATCAATTTCATTACTGTTATCAGCGCCCAATGCGGCTAATTCAGTTTCCTATGCTGCTTATATTGGAGCTTGTATACACCGAAATTCTGAACTGAAGGTTCTTCAGCTGCTGTTTCAAGCGAGACAGACGAAGACAGCAGCCGCAACTTCCCAGTCTTGCTCACTGTAGTAATTGTAGTGCACTGAATGAAATTGCAAACGTCAATATAACAAGAAACACCTTCGTCCTGTAGAGGTGAAGTTACTAAGAAACCAAGGCGTGCAGATCTGCAAAAGCAAATGGAGGAACGAAGAATGCAGCGGTACGGGCATGTGTTACACAAGAACAGGATTCTCTCAAGGGAGTGAAAGATTGAAATGTCCTTTGGGAAGACAGGAAGTTGGAGGAGACGTCAAACGAAGGAAGATGTTTGAAATCTGGCGAAAATATCATCGGATTATGACGTTAATGAAGAGGATCGCGATCATCTGCGAATTATTCCTCCTGTTTCTTATTCTCATTTGCTTTATTTCAATTTTAATCTTCCTTCTTTAATCTTCTACTATCATTTCTCTTCCGCCTTATCTCTGTCTCTTCTTCTTGGGATCCGAGATTGCGCAGTCGATATAGCGACTGGTACGGGCTGGACGACCGAGGTGTCGGAGTTCGAGTCACGGTACGGTCAAGAATTTTCTTTCGTTCACTTCATCGAGACCAAATCTGGAGCCCATGCAGCCTCGTATCTAAAGCGAACCGGGGATTCTCTCATTAGGAGTAAAGCGGCCAGGGCATGAAACTGAAAAATCACCTCCAACAAGTGCTGAGGTCAAGAAAATATGGATTTATACATCCACTCACCCATACGTCTCTTTGTCGTAGTGCTTAATTAGTTAAGCACAGGAACAAATTTACTTTTTTATCTTTGATGTCCTTTCTCAATAATTTTTTCGTGTTTCTTTTTCCTCTTTACATTGATCAGTGTCTGAAAATGAGTCATGTAAATTTGGTAGGATTTGAGGTTTTCACAGCGGTAGTTATAAAGAGTACCATCTACTGGGTTATAAGGCCATGCAGTCCGTTGACCGTCAACGGACCTTCCTCAGAATCTGCGTTTGACATTCAGCGCAATACATGGCTTTACTCGTATATCCCCGAAGATAATATTCCTTATGCTTTGTAAGGTTCAAAAATGAAATCGCTCGCCCTGCAAGAAGCCTTTCTCTGCACAACGCAATATTCAGTATGACATTCGCTTATATTCAGAGATCTTCAGATTCATTACGTAGCCAAACTCGAACCTACGACCGTAACTCGCCGGATATGTATCTCAAAGACATATAAAGGTTAGGTAAAAATGTCCGTGTGTTTAATTAATGAAGCACTACGTCATTTAAGCGTATGGGAAAGGAGATGTATAGATCCATATTTTCTTGACCTTGGCACTGGTTGGAGTTGAGTGGCGAGCTTCACTCCCCTGTCGCTTTACCCCCAGGGGAAAAGCCCACGGTATCCATTGGATAGGAGGCTGGGTGGGCCCCAGAGCCGGTCTCAACGACGTGGAGAAGAGAAAGTTCTTGACCCTAGCGGGACTCGAACACCGACCCTACCGACGTCCAGCCCGTAGGCAGTTGCTATACCGACTACGCTATCCCTACTCCGCATATTTATCGTAAAGAAAAACATTTCGAACAAGTTTGTAGAGAAAAATTATATAAGTGTTTTATATTCGGCATCGTTTTGCCATAAATCTGACGAGTTTCTAGATTAAATCAAAGGAAAGAGTTTCGAATTGTGATGCTATGCACATGTGTCCTGATCCGTTGTGCTGTAACAACCGGCCATGATCACAAATTGACGAGATGGAAACGCAGGAATGGGTACTACCGAATACACGAATTGTCATGAATTCATGCGTAGTGGTTCTCTTGTCACCACTGTTGCACGCTTCCAAATATGGAAGGCAGCTGCGAAGAGGCAAATGTGGACATCTGACAAGGGGTGACCCTGCAGTTTTAGGGGTCCGAAGAGAGGCCTACGAACTTACTGTAGTGAAAATACAATACAGACTTGGCTAGATTCAGTGGAATGAGAAGGAACCCCATTGATCGAGCTTTCCTTCCTTCCTTCCTTCCTTCCTCCCTCCCTCCATTCCTTCTTTCCTCTCGACTCTACAGCTCAGCATGAGCTTTCGCCTCCTGAATTATCAGTTTCCATTCCTTCCTATTCTTCGTTTGTTCAGATGGTGAAACATCGAATGGTAGAGTGAAGAAGTGAGAAGGGTGTGGATGAAAGAGGTCGCGGCTTTCTACTGGCTGATTTTCCTCCATCCAATCGACGCTGATTACCTGGTTCCTAAACAATTTAGTTGTTACTGTGTGAGGCTGTCAGCATCACGTCCAACCCCCAACCTGGAGGACCAAGGTATCCCTCTTCATCTGGCTCCTACCCCTTGACCTGTCCGGCATGTATGATCCTACCAGTAGCTACGCTACCGCCGGCATAACTCTCAGGGTCTCGGGAGCACTCAAGCCCCACCACTGCAATAAGGGGGAGACACCATCGGTGGGTCATTAATCGGGCAGGTTGATGTAACGGTAACGCCCTAGATCTTCTCCGGAGATACTGTGTTCAAATCTCGGGCGGAGATTGGCGTTCTTCGTGATATCCATGAGTTCATTAGGTAACTATATTGAGAGTGCTTCGAGTAGTCCACGACCGCTTCCGTCTAGATCCTTTCCAATTCACTGTTCAGCAACAATCACACCAATAGACGCTATATAGACTGAACTACTGATATCATCACAAGGCAAACGAAGAATATGGCTATTGAGAAACATGGCGACTTCGGCGCATTATTAACTTTTTCTCATATTTTCTTTTTCTTTTTTCCTTGGCACTACAGCCCCAGTGGGCCTAAGCCTACCTCCATGAACTTCTCCGTTGACTTCGGTTTTTCTAGATCTTACACATTCGGTAGGACTCCTTGGGCGGGTGATCAGCTCGTCGCAAAGCCTCTACTTGCATACAAACACAGAAAAACACAAACGCAGAAACTAAACATCCATGCCCTGAGTGGGATTCGAACCCACGTTCTCGGTTTCCAAGTGAGCGAAGACAGTACATGCCTTAGACCGCTCGGCTACCGTGACCGGCCTTTTTCTCATCTACCGGTGGGAAATGTTGTAGGAACCAGGTTTGGAAATCCGTGGAGGGGTGTGCTGCCCATGAGCGTTGTAGAAGGCGCTGTAACAAGGCTCTTACAGAGCAATACTGCACATCAGCAGTAACAAACACGCATTATTTTCAATTTGGTGTGCCGCTTACGTCGCGTCTAATCGTGACAGAGGAGAGGTCCGCTCTACACAGTGAAGCTCCACTAGTGTACGTCAGAGGAGGCCTCTCATGCTTCAGTCCGCCCCATCCATTCCAAGTGATAGATGGGGCTGCACAAGCCAATAGCGATTGATTTATATCAGGTGTGTAAAACAGGGAGGGGTGCAGCTGTGAGGGTGAAGCATATCAACAGGTTCATGACTTCATTCCTGTCTCACCAACAAACTCAAATAGCCGAGCGAGTTTAAAATTTTTCGTACCGATTTGTGGAATCGTAACATTTAAAATAAATGGAGTCGTGTGTATACAGAATGTCCCAGGAGGAATGGACCAAACTTCGGGAGGGTGTTCCTTATGTTAAAGTATGCCGATATAACCCAAAACACCTATGTCCAAAGTTGAACGGTTTCGGAGATAATGGCCCAAGAAAAGTGTGGTCTTCTTGCAGGTCCACGCACTGTACCTCTCAGCTGAGAGGCCTTATCTGTGTTTGTCCTTGAGTGCCGTGATTCACCCTAGCCGTATTTATGTAGTTGGCTTTATCAGAACGCGCAGTCAGCACGTTACGTCAGCGCTTGCCATTCATGTGTCATGTATAGTGCTTGGAAACCCTAAGGACAATTATGACATGGCGAGCGAGTATTTTGTACTTCAATTTTATGGCTTCATGTCACTCACAAGTTAGTTTGTTGTTACGTACATTATTAAGATTACAGAATCCACATATTCCTGCCAGTTTTAATATGTATTTTGTAATCAACAAGTGTGCAACGCCGGTCAAAGTTTGACATTTCTCTGGCCATTATCTCCGTAACCGTTCAACTTTGGACATAGGTGTTTTGGGTTATATCGGCATACTTTAACATAAGGAACACCCTCCCGAAGTTCGGTCCATTCTCCTGGGACATTCTGTATATGTCTGAATTTCCTATCGGTATATGAAGAACGGGACCGCCTCTGCGGTCTAGTGGTCAGAATTCCGGGCTACAGAACAGAGGTCCCGCGTTCAATTCCCGGCGCTACCACATTTTCTAAGAAGTAGTGGGTCTGGAACGGAGTCCAGTCAGCCCCATGAGGATAATTGAAGAGCTATTTCAAGGAAATAGCGTCTCCGGTCTAGAAAACCTAAATTAACGGCCGTGGGGATCCGTTGCGCTGACCACGAGACACCCTCTATCAGCAAAATTTGGCACTAACTTCGCCGACAAGCAGCGGTCGCTCGGTCAGTATAGTTCGCTTGCGGACTACAGGCCACGGAGTTTATTTGTTTTTGTTTTTGTATGAAGACCGGGGTCAATCACAGTGGCCACGCGGTCAGAGGCTACTGTCTTCGCTCACTTAGACGCTAGTATCATGAGTTGGAATCCCACTCAAGGTATGGATGTCTGTGCATTTATTCTGTTTGTGCTGTCCCATGTGGAGGTAGCGGCTTTGCGACGGGCTGATTCCCAGTCCAAGGAGTCCTTCCGTCTGTGTAAAAGAGATTACGAAACTGAAGTAGTGGCCAGGGCCCAACAAAGGCCTGTAGAGAGACACTGATTAGTGAATGAATGAATGAATGAATACCGGAAGTATGTTGAAATAGAATCTATCAAGTATCTAATGATGACGTAACTGTCGGCTTCACTAACCGTTGATGGTGTACTCACGTTTCCATTGTAGATTAAGTATACAGTACATTTAAACGTCCTGTAAATCTCTATATTTAACATTTATTGAGAACTCTAAGTATAAAAGGCAAAAAAGGCAAAACTATTCTTGTAACAGGCCGTGAAGGCCCATAGCGTTTTGAGTCGTCGAGGCTCCCACATTTTCTGGACAATCGGGTCACAGATGGCGGTGAGGTTGTCAGCCTTACTCGCCGGCAGCACTTTTATCCCCCCTGAAGATACGGGCGGCCGCACACCAAATGCGTCAAGACAAGCATCAAGACATGAGACAAAAGAGGCAGTCTTGCTTCATTCGTGATTCGTCAGCATCATGATTCAGACCGGTGTGCCTCGGCTTTCATAATCTCATTCGTTTCAACTGTGCTCTTTCTTTGCGTCATGTCTCAGATATCGTGTCTTGACTGTTACATGTCTTGACACATGCCGGTGTGTGGCCTACCTACCTGGTACTCATTTCTGTTAGAGGCTGAGTCAACCACAGAGCAATATTGTGGCTGGAAAGATTAGGTAACTTGAAAAATTCATCTCATCAGGACTCGAATCCGTGAACTTCCGGCTTGTAACATAGTGTGTCCAAAACTACGTTAATTAAATTTGAAACAACTTGTAGCTGCGGTACTATGGACTGGATTCACTTGGCTCGGGATAGGGACCAGTGGAGGACCCCTGTGTACATGGAGATGGAACTGCAGGTTCCATAAAATGGTGGGGATGTCCTGAGTTGCTGAGCTACTGACGGTCTCTCAAGGACTTGGTTGTAACCAGGATGCAAGAAAGCGCACTACCAAAATTAGCATAGCCATACTTAACAAAATCTCAAAGAAGAAGGAAACTTGAGAAGACCCAGAGGTAAATGCCAAGATCAATTTTAAACCTTGTGAAATATCGGAACGAACTTGTAGTCCCAAGTTCTTGGGGTGGAAGAAACCGCAGAAGAATTATACGTCTGTAAGCTGAATATACTAGCAAAATTTTGTAGCACATGTCTATGGAAATCAGGATCAAATAAATGATATACAACTGTATATGTAACAGTGAAAAGGTCACGTGTTTCAGAGGAAACAAAATATGAACGCTGTTATTTATAATCCACTTTCTTCTACTTCTTCATTCAGGGGATTACCCTTTAACTTCTGTGTCTTAGCACATCTCTTTTGCTGTATAATTTGAAAGTCATCGATTTTTTAGGAATGCAGGTTCCATCCATTCTTTGGTGACATTCCTTAAGATTCTCTCTATTTCTTCTAATTTTGGTTCAATGAGAAAATTCCCAGCGCCGTCCTTATGTCTTCAATTCGTATTAAATTTATTTTACTTGAAAGCCTTCACAGATGTTAAAAATGCCACTCAGGCACCTGTATTCACGTCAGTACTAAATGTTCATAGTAAAAGATTCAGTGGCATATAATAATGTGCACTTGAACCGGGATGGCGTAGTAGGCATAGCGACTGGCTACAGGCTGGACGACCGAAGGGCCAGAGCTCGAGTCCCGGTAGGGTCAAGAATTTTCTCTTCTCCACGTCATCCAGACCGGCGCTGGGGGGCCCACCCAGTCTCATATCCAATGGGCATCGGAGGTAGCGGGGCCGGGGAGTCAAGTTGACCACTCACCTCCAACTGGTGACGAAATCAAGAAAATGTGGGTCTATAACCCACGCTCCCATACGCCTTCATGGCGTACTGCTTAATCAGTTAAACAGATGGGCAATTTTACTTTTAGTTTATATAATTACCACGGAAACAAACGCGAATTTTCTGTCGATAACGACAGAAAATTCTGTCTTCACTATATCTGCCCCTTTGTCCATAAGCACATACGAGGTGGTATCGGAAAGTTCCCGGACACTTCCGAAAGCCTATTGCATCAGTCTGTCACGTGACATCGCGATGTGAACAAGTATAGTATTTACACTAGTGCTTTTTCGACTTCGTGTTTCATTTTGTCTGCGATGTATGGCAAAATCGAGCAACATGTCTGCATCAAGTTTTGTGCGAAGTTCGGTAATTCCGCTATCGAAACATTTTGAAATGCTTCGTGAGGCTTTTGGAGAACTTTCATAAAGCCGGACAGCGGTTATTGAATGGAATTCACGTTTCAAGGCCGGGAGAGTGTCAGTTGAAGATGATAAAGTTCAGGGCTACCAAGAACCAGCAAAATGACAGAGAATGCTGAAAAAAAAATCCAGAACTCATCCACAGAGACCGTCGCCGAATAATCCATGAGCTCGCAGACACCGCTGGGAACAGTTATGAAGTTTTCCAGGAGATTTTTACAGAAAATTTTACCACGTGCCGCATTGCTCCTTCATCACGACAACGCGCCAGCCCACACGTCCCTGAAAACCATAGAGTGTGTGACTATAGTTACTATGTTTGACATCCAGAGGGAATCACAAGCGGTACTCGATAGCATTAAGAAAAATGGCTTCCACAGAGCTTCTGAAGCGTGGGGAAAAGACGATAGGATCGCTGTATATGTTCTCAAGGGGACTATTTTGAAGGAGGTGGTAGCCAAAATTGAGTAAGTTTTGACCTAGTCAGGGGACATTCCGATACATCTAGCACAACACAAGCGCTGTGAAACATAACACTACAGTTTTCCGATAAGAAAAACCTCGAAGTCCTAATCGATATATTTGTATTGTTTGTCTGTTAAAGCGCTATTACGCACGTGGCAGAGTTAAGGGGTGGAAAGGGTGAAGGTTACCTGTCATCACTCTCACTTAGAAGAGCCAAGGTACGTACATTTTCCCCCGAAGCGAAACCTGAGCATCCAATTTATGTACACATGTAAGCTTAGTGCTGTCGCTATTTTGTGTTGGCATTTAAAGTTTCGTATAATATATAAATAATGATAATACATATTATGGTGTGTAGAACCGTTGCTAAGCGGTGAATCTGTAATGAAGGACCTTTGCTGAGCAACGGCTCGGTAAACATATTCCGGCTCCGCGACAACTTCTATGCAATGAAGCGATAAACACGCTTCTACAACAATAGAGATAATGTTCGAAACTGCGTTTTCTGTGTGGTCCGTGCTGAGGAGTTGTCTCAAAAGACAACTGGGGCCAGCCAGCTAGTAGTTACTTGAAAGTCAGCCTGTGAAGAGAAAACTAGGAGGTTGGTATGAATTGGCCGCCAGCCTGGGAGTTAGTTGTCAGTTGTCATTTGAGTGTTTATAGGCAGCTCTACACGGGAGGCTGTGAACATAGAACCTGAATGCGTGAAGCTGAAGAATCTTCTATTAGAAGCCGTTGCCAGGAAACGGCTGATGAAGACACAGCAGGCTGGAAAAGGATGGGTGCTGTGGTGATTTGTAAAGTGTGAAGATTAGCGATAGCGCTGTAATTACTTGCCGTTCAGAGTGGTGTGTATAAGTGATCAACAAATCCATTCAATCCATACCCCGTCTACAGACACCTCTAAATCGTGACATATAAAGAGTAATATCTTCAGAGATGCGACGACTTTTGTTCGGTAGAAGTGAAGAAACGTTTCGGAGGAACTTACTGACTCCGTCATCAGTGTTGAAGATATGACAAAGAATTAACAGAACTACTGGACTATCTTGGACACTAAGGATACAGACAGTACGTTCCTGCAAAACATTGGTGAACTTCTGCCAGACTAGATGGCGTCATATCTCAGAAGATTATACTCTTCATAAACCGGTATGAAAAACTTCAAATAAGAAAATTATGTCGCAATTTACGCAAAAATTGAGGAGTTTGGGTTTCCAGTGACGATTTCACTAGAATTTCCTGTAGTCTTTCCTTGTCTGTATCAGTGTAAGATCTACTGCCACCGGGTGAATACCCAATTGCAGTAAAATAATAATAATAATAGCCATTTAATTATTTACAGTTTATTTAACGACGCTTCCAGTATTATCTATGTTTATTTGTGGTTCATTTAAAGCCTCTGTTACTACTGCAGGTCCTCGTTATACCGTCTGTCTGGACGACATGGAGAAGAGGAAATTCTTTGCCCTACTGGGATTCGAACTCCGACTCCTCGGTCGTCCAGACCGTAGCCAGTGGCCATAGCGACTGAGCTACCCCGGCGTCTGGTTAAAAGAGAAATGCATATAACGGAGTTGGATAGAGAGATAAATGCCGTAAGGTTTCCAGCAGACCTAGAGAGGGACAGGAGACTGATGAACTCTGAGGAGCCTTTGCAATTCTCTCCTCTCGCCTCCTTTCATCTCCCCTTCCTAACGTTTACAACCTTCTTCACAATTCTTGAGGGAATCCCTCAGAATTGTATTCTACGGACCGCTTGCCAATATTCTCTGCTATGAGGGTTGGTTGGTACGGCGGGAATTTTAGAATGAGAACCCAATATTGTGCGTTGCGTCACCCCAGAAGAATCGATTGGCACATGACGTAACACATCACATCCAGCATATCCAGCACATCCAGCTGTAGTGGCTACAATCCCCACTTTATATTTTGGTGTTTCTGGATTCTAGCCTCATTCCGGAAGCAAAAAGTCATAAGTTATTCGTAAAGTTTCTGAACCCCCCCCCCTTACGGAAAATGCTGGGAGAACAACTTAAATACGAACAGAACTTTCTGGTATATAACGCTGAAGCAATCCAAATTAAGGGAACATTTAATTAATTTTTGTGTATTCAGGGTTCTATGAAATTAATTACTTTCGGCTCGCTATTTGTTCGTCTTTTTTTTTCTGGAGAATTGGTCCCTCTCGACCGCCTCTGTGGTCTAGTGGTCAGAATTCCTGCCTACAGATCCAGAGGTCCCGGGTTCGATTCCCGGCGCTACCATATTTTCTGAGAAGTAGTGGGTCTGGAACGGGGTCCACTCAGCCCCGTGAGGATAATTGAGGAGCTATTTCAAGGAAATAGCGGCTCCGGTATAGAAAATCAAGATTAACGTCCGTGGGGATCCGTTGCGCTGAACACGTGATACTATCTATCCGCATAAGTTGGCACTAACTTCGCCGACAAGCGGTGATCATTCGGTCGGTATAGTTCGCTTGAGGACAACAGGCCACGGAGTTTTGTTTTGTTTATTAGTCCCTCTCTTGGTTTAAGAAGGGCGGCTTAGGCCATGCTTGAAGCCAGCTGCACGGCAGTAAATCAGTGCAAATTAATGGAGAAATGAAACCAGGATTTTTCGAAATCCTGAACACTGACTGGTACAGAAGTCGTAATTTTAGCAGGGTCCTTCTGGACGTACGCTACCCCAAATTTTAGTTTAACAGGTATGTATCAACTGGGCCGCGCCATCGCTCAAGGGGTTAGTCGCTGGCTTTCCACGGCGGCGGCCCGTGTTCGATCCCGGGTCTGGTCAAGTGGGATTTGTGGTGGACAAAGTGGCGCTGGGGCAGGTTTTCTCCGAGTACTCCGGTTTACCCTGCCAATCTTCATTCCACCAATTGCTCCTGAATCATCCTCACCTATCATCTGGGGCTGGTACAATGGCCAGAAGTGGCTTCAGTACAAGGGACTTAGTCCCACCCCCACTAGCAATAAAAGAATGTATCAAGTGGCTGAGATCACATCTAAAACCGTAGCCACTTAAGTTTTTTTTTTTTCTAAATGGAGGAGAAAAATTAACAGCCTCCCAGCTTACCCTGTTCAACCAATCAAAATCTTTGGCCGGAATTTTTGTAAACCAGTGCAGATGGGTATCATCAGAGATGTTGGCTGGAAGAGTGAAAATTTTACTCACCGCGGATACACGCACTTGGCATACCTCCGACCAGCTCTTTGTTTGATTTTCTCAGAACATTAGAGCAATTAGGCCTCAGTAAGCAGGGCCGAACCCAAGTGATACCCTTAAGTTTGATTACTACTGTTCTTCTGTATCACTATTAGGGCAGTTAACAATAAATACTTCGAGAACTGTCGACCGGTGTTGTGTGTGAATGGTTCTGCACCTGAGTACACTCTTGTTCACCCAAGTCGCGGCCAGTCAACACGACTGGAGAGGAGACAGGTTTCCCTCCCTGAGCTAGGCAACTACAAGATCGGTAAAACGTTATGTATTCCGTTTAATTTCAACCGATGTTTCGGAAGAACATGTCGCCTCCATTATCAGATTTGAAGAACTTAAACAAGAACAAATAATACTTCCTGATAGCTTCATCCTATTTTCTTGCGTGGCTTACTCTTCCACGATGAAGACTGAAAACGTCGGTTGAAATTAAACGGGCTTCATGGCATTATATCCGACAAGACAGAATTCTTCATAACCACCGTTGCGAGAACTTCAAATTGCACAAAGCCCGAAGAATTTTCTTAAATTTTATTCCGAATCCGTTAGACGCTATGCCTCTATGTTAACAAATTAAGTTGAAAAAGGCGTGAATAAATAAACTCAGAAATGAATACGTGCATGACCGGCTGCAACGTGGCCTCAGAAGCGATCACACGGGTCGTGATGAACCGACTTCGTGTGGCTCTGCCGGTAAAATAAATCTTCTCAAACAAATGGGTACATTACCGCTTTAGGAGCATAACTGGTAAAGAGATCTGCGTCCCTGTACATTCGCTAAAGCATAGAGAATGGCTTCGTGGCAGGCACTCCCACGTATCCACAGCTATCATGTGTCAATCCGACCGTAGCGAGAAGCTGATTAGTTACTCTGAGCCAATGCGGAACTTTATTTCCATCCCTTCCACCCATTTGCTTTTTGTTGTGGTGTTACAAGTAAGAACAACTACATACTTACCTCAGCAATTAACATATGAAAGGTCGTATTTTTTTACGCCAAACTAACACATCTAAACTGAACAGCTCAGGCGGTTAATCAGAGGTTTCCTACCGCAGGGATGGATCCCATGCCACAGCATGTGGGATTTGTGTTAGAAAAGAGGCAATGGAGCGAGTTTTCTCAGAGTACTTCGGTTTCTTCTGCCAGTTCTCATACCACCAACTGCTCCAAATTCATTTGTCATCTACACCATACATAAAGTGTGGATACTGACTGAAGCAACTCTACGAAGCAGAGGCCTTCTGGGAAAGCTTATTTCCATTCACACGGTCGCGTAACTACTTGAACCTACCACTGAATTAGTTATATTGTGGATGGCGCCTAAAAGCCGGATTATGTGACGTCCTTTGCTATGCAACGGCTACAATAAGAAGGCATACTTCAGTGCAAACGAATACATAGGCAGACCGCTACCTAGGAAATTGCCTAGGCGACAGAGACAATTGTTAAGTTCCCGCAGCAACGGATACGCTAGCCAACGCTGCGTCAAAGACAGAGAAATCTTGGACAAGGCGTTCTCTCGGCGGTACGCGAAGATCTGAGAGTAGTAGGAGACGACAAAAAGGGAAGTCTCAAATCTGAGACAGTAAAATATGGTCATGGGTCCAAAGGGACTTAGAGCCGAGAAAGACTGCGCTGGCAAGGACCAGCAACATATACAAAAGACAAACCAGTCCACTCATCAGAGAAGTCGTCACACAAAAACAAGACAGCAACTGTCAAAGAGTAATAAATATCTGTTCATGAGCCCCAGATGTGCCCGACACCAAGACTTACTGACTGACTGACCATCAGTCGCAATGTGACTTTGACTTTAAGTGAGATGAGTGAGCAGAGACGATGGGCTAGTCAGGCCGCATCGCCTCTAAGAAGTGATGTCAAAGTGATTGTAGTGATTGTAAGTGTAATTGTAAACGAGTGGCCCAATAAAACAGCTTCGTTAAATCTGTAAGCCATTATCTGTCACGGAACCCCGGACACGTGACTATTTTCCCGCCAACTACACACAACAATGTTGATGTACTGATTTCCTTGGGAAGGGGTGCTTGTTTTACGACGCTGTTAGCACCCAGACTCTGACGGATTATGAAGCATTGGAAGACAGATGAACAATTAATGGGATGGGATTTGAAACGCAGCCGTTCTGATCTTCTGCCCCAGTATGTACCTCGGGCATTCAAGAAAATTACGATGAACCTCAACCAAGAGGGCCGGAAATCCGGCCGAAATTCTAACCCAGACATCTCCATAATACAAGGAAGAGCATTACCGCTACGCTAGTCTGTTCAGTCTTTCCGGCTCTATACTTATCTATTAATTAATCACAAATCCACTGTTACACACTGGACACTGAGTTAATTTGTTCATTTTACCACACGTTTCAACCATTATATGTTCATCCTCAGGTGATTGCATTTGTTGTATATTGATACGTTGGTATTTGCATTTACATTTCCGACGAAGAGAAAAAATAGGAAATTTAACTCAAAATTTAACACGAAATTTGAAACTGAAATTAGAAGTGGAATTAGTGCTGAAGCTATTAAAACTGATGTGCATACCAACAGTATAATGTGTGACTCTCTGAAATGGGTTGTTTCATGATCAATTGCGTGTTGGGGTCTTTTTGGATGGTTTTCCTGTCGTTGTTATTTGCAGACTTTATGGAAAATACTGAACATTTTTAATCTAAATAATAAATTTATACAATGGAGATCATGGTCAAAACATCATGTTCTACGAATGTAAGACACATTCGAACATGCAACCCCAAATGAAGGAAAAACACAGGGCGCTCACGGTTAAGTTGGAGGGATCAACATACTTTTCAAGAGGACGGAAGAGACCTCATTGCCTAATCCACGGAGATGCTGATGATGGATTTATGGAATATGACTGCGAAAGGGACAGGTAACCACCTGATGATATCCACGCTGTACTCGAAACAAGTCGTGTTATGAACTAATTCATCCAGTGGCCAGTGTATAATAGTGTCCGTGTGATTAACCAAAGAATAATTACACAACTGAACACTGGAGTATCGGTGACGGATGTATTTGACCAACTGGAAAAAAAAAAGTTACAGGATGCTATATCACAGAAGTACTCATCACTGGACTTTATCACAGAGTAAATGTAAAAAGGTTTGGTTTAGGTGTCTTTTTAAGCTGTGAAATCCAGAAAAAAATAAAATATGCAAAACATTCTTTCTATTCAGCAATATTCTCACAGAGTTTTGGGTACCAATAAAACTAGTTAGGATGATTAAAATGTTTTTAAATGAAACGATATGCATAGTTAAGTCCGTATAGGTAAATATTTGTCTAATAATTTTCTTGTTCAGAATGGTCAAAAACAAGGAGATGCTTTATCGTTGCTCCTTTTCAAATTTGTTTTAGAATATGCCGTTAGGAAGTTCCACACAGAGAAACCTGGATATATGTTGCTGTCTCGTAACCAGAATGTAGGTCAAGACCATACTATGAAGACAGTTAAAGGATCCTTTGAAAATGTGGTAAAGTTCCGTTATTTTGGGAACGACATTAACATATCAAAATCTGGTTTATGAGGAAATTATGAATAGACTAAATTCGGGTAATACTTGCTACTACTCAGTTCAGAACCTTTCCTCTTCTCATCTGCTGTCTAAAAGCATAAAAGTTAGAATATACAAAACTATAATTTTGCCTGTGGTACTGTGTGGGTGGTGTGAAACTTCGTCTCTGGCATTAGGGGAGGAACATAGACTGAGGGTGTTTGAGAACAGGGTGTTGAGGAGAATATTTTGAACCGAAGACAGGTAAAGTTACAGGAGGTTGGAGAAAACTGCATAGTGAGGAGCTTCATAACTTGTGCTCTTCGCCAAGTACAATCAGAATAATGAAGTCAAGAAAGATGAGATGTGCAGGGCATGTAGCACGAATGGGGAGAAGATGAATGCATAGAGGATATTAGTGGGAAAGCCAGAAGGAAACAGACTACTAAGAAGAAAAGACTGTAAGTAAAAACTAAGGTAAAGCTATACCTGTAACAGACCGTGGAGGCCCATAGGTTTGTGAGACGTCGAGGCTTCCACATTTTCTAGACATTCGGTTCAAAGATGACGGTACGGTTGTCAGCCTTACGCCCCGGCCGTCCTTTATCCCCAGGTAGATCCCTAGTACTCGTTTCTGTTAGAGGCTGAGCCGACCTCAGGCCCATAGTGCGGCTCGAAAGACTAGGTAAATTGAAAAAATCCAATGACCTCATCGGGAATCGAACTCGCGATCGTGTGGCTTGTAGGATACTGCCTCAACTAACTACGCTACCGATTGCACTCTAAATCATAGGTGGGTGGACAATACTAAAATTAACCGGGTGGTATGGACTGGATTGATCTGGCACAGGATACGGACTAGTGGAGGGCCCTTGTTAACGGGGTAATGAACCTTCGGGTTCCTTAAAATTTTGGAAAAAATTCTTGAGTAACTACGCAGCTGGCAACACCTCAAGAAGGGCTTAGCTCCGTGAAGTAAGTTAGTTTAATATGACAAGGGAAAAAATTTGACGTAACACTGTCAAATCCGGCAGAGTTTCGCCATAGTTTTTGGGCGAAAGTACTGCCTCCATCTTCAGAGTGTCAGAATAACCCAGAAAGACGTAGGACGAAGATAAAGACAGTACCTCGGAAACGTCGGTGAACTTCCAGTGGACTTCACACTGTCTCATCTTAGCAAATATTACTATTTACAGTCACCGCTTTGAGTGTCTCAAATTCATCATTATAAAACTTCTTCTTTACTGGAATTACAAACCGTTGTGGTTCTTGGTCTCCTCCATGGTTTCCTAACACTAAATTTTCTAGGGGTGTGGTCCACAGCCCCACTCCCAACCTCCTATTTAGAGGGTAAGGGACTACACTTCGTCTGGCCCCTACACTTTTACGTGCCTGGTATGGGTGGCCCTACCAAGAGCTTACTCTCCCTCCAGCATAACTCTCCGGTTCATTGGGGCGTGCAAACAACCTCTCCATCATAAAGCGGCAGCCCTCGTGGAGTGGTGGAAACACCTCAGCAACAAAAGCACGTCTTAATTTGTACTAGTAAAGTTTGAGGAGAATATTTGAACCGAAGAGAGATGAAGTGACAGGAGGTTGGAGAAAACTGCATAATGAGGAGCTTCATAACTTGTACTCTCCTCCAAGTATAATTAGAATAATCAAGTCAAGGCGGATGAGGTGATCAGGGCATGTAGCACGAATCGGGATAATAGGAATGGATATAACATATTGGAGGGAAAGCCAGAAAGAAAATATCTCTAGGAAGACGAAGACGTAGGTGGGTGGAAGATATTCAAATGGATCTTAGAGAGATAGGATGGGATGGTATGGATTGGATCGATCTGATTCAGGATAGGGAACAGTGGAGGGCTCTTGTGAACACGGTAATGAACCTTCGGGTTCCATAGAATGCTGGGAAATTCTTGAGTAGCTGCAGAACTCGCGGCTCCTCCAGAAGTCAGCTCCATGAGTAAGTAAGTAAGTAAAGAGGTATCAAAATATTGTGTCTCACTCTCCTAGGATATGTTTGTGCTGTTGCGCAGTAACACGTATACAGACATCCACACTGCATCCGGTAGCGTGCTTGGGAGCGCGACAAATCGACAGTGAGTAACGATGACTCTGAACCGGTGAGTCAGTAAAGGTGAGAGGCTAACAAGCTGCGCTACGCTGAACACGACGAGGAAGCCCGCTTAACGTAACCAATTACACAGCACAATAAATCTGCAGTTTTCTTCTATAACATGCCGAAACAAGCTAATGTGGCAAAAACTGCTATGCTAATCAGAAAAAGGACAAATTGAAATTCGTAACACGCCCGGTTATTCTGTTATCTTATACTGTTTTCGTATACAAGACGTGTGAATTCACATATTGCATATGAAACTTGAATTAAAAATGTAATTTAAATGAAAATAAATGTTTGTTCACAAATGATATACGTTATGAAAGATAATTATAAGAATATCAAGAAAAATGAAGAAAACCGCTCTTTCGACCCCAAATTCTTTACACATAACTGTTAGCGTTCTTCATACTACGTCTGTGATTTGCTGAATTCTGTTTTTGTTGCTTTTGTCCTATTATTTTCTTGTTTGTTACATTCAAGATTTGCAATAAGAATACGAGACTTGTGTTGCACTGGAGGTTCTGGGGATATCCTGGGGTATGACGCCGTGTAGTCCGTTGAAATTGAGCGCATGTTTCGAAGGAAGAGAACAGAGTTCTGCTTGCAGCCTCCTTCACGCTGATTTCTTGCTTTGCTTATTCTTCCACCTTAAAGACGGAGGTGACAAATTGATCCGAAACGTCGGTTGACTATAGGCGAACTACACAGCGTTATATCTCGAAACATAGAACTCTGTAGGAACTGCCTAATTTGAAGTATTAATTTACATTGACCGCCTCTGTGGTCTAGTTGTCAGAGCTCTTGGCTACAGTTCCAGAGGTCCGGGTTCGATTCCCGGCGCTACCAGACTTTCTGAGAAGTAGTGGGTCTGGAAAGGGTTTCACTCAGCCTCCTGAGGATAACTGAGGATTTCTTCAATTGACCTAATCCTTCCAGCCACACTATGGCCCTGGGGTCGACTCAACCTCTAACAGAAATGAGTACCAGGAATCTTCCTGGGAGTAAATTGTGGCCGGCGAGTAAGTCTGACAACCTCACCGCCATCTGTGAGCCGACTGTCTAGAGAAAATATGAAAGTCTCACAACCCTGTGGGCCTCCACTGCCTGTTTCAGGGATAGCTTTACCCTTTACCTTTTTAACTTTACCGGTAAGAGGTAAGCAACATAAATCTATGCCTGTAACAGGCCGTGCAGGCTCATAGGGCTTCGAGACGTCGAGGATCTCATATTTTCTAGACAATCTGTTCATAGATGGTAGTGGGGTTGTCAGCCCTACGCGCCGGCCGCCCTTACACCCAGAAAGATTCAGATTCTTGGTAATGATTTTTGTTGGTGGTTGAGTCGATCCCAGGGTCGTAGTGCGGCTGGAAGCAATAGGTTAACTGAAAAATCCAACGACTTAATCGGGAATCGAGCCCGCGACCTCTGGCTTGTAGCATAGTGCCTCAAACAACTACGTTACCGCCTGCTCCAGAACAGTTAAAGGCTCTGTGTTTTAATGATCCACATTTATGTTGTGAGGTTTAATTTACACCTTACATGCATGTTTCAACCTCGCCACACAAATACGAAGGGTAATACGATTTTTGTGGCCTAGCTAACCGGTCGACCAAGCTGTTCTTGCTACAGTCTACTGCATAAATCGTCATTATTGCAGAGCGTAAGGCCATTATACATTGTCACTTGACGTATTTTATGCTTTCTTGGATGCACGTTCTTGAGATAGCTGTGCTGTAATAACTGCATTCCTCGTCACGTCTCGCTGATCCTGAGAGACACAAGTTCCATTAACATATCCATAAAGCAGCACAATTTCGAAAGCCATAACTTACAAAGCGACAGGCTAGTACCTCTCTGCTTCAGGCATAAACCTTCTGTTCTGCAGATCTATTTTAATCCTATGTCGAGGTTTATTTAGCAGAAATACCCTCCTTTGTTTCTATGGAGTATCGAATCCAGTACAACTAGACAGGACTTCGATGATGAAACATTACAAATAACTTAAATGAGCAAGTAAAAAATTAGGCGAACTTATGCAGAAGAGAAGCAGATGGTGTTCCTGAGAGAACGCACTTTTTTCATGGAGACGGTTGATTTTATCTTAAACTAACTTTAGAGCTGATTATGTCAGTGGCGCCGGGTGTGTTTAGAACTTCGAGACTCAACTTTTGCAGTCCTTCCAAGGGTTCCTGATTTTCTACATATATACGTCTGGGGGCAGGTGGGTTCGTTTTCCGATGCTGTCATTAGATTTTTCCAATTTACCTAGTCCTTTCAGCCGTATTATGGCCCTGGGGTGCGCTCAGCCTCTAACAGAAATGAGTAACAGGAATATTCTTGGGATTAAAGGGCGACAGGTGCGTAAAGCTGACCTCACCGCCATCTGTGAGCCGAGTGTCTAGAGAAGAGCCTCGACGTCTCATAATCCTATGGGCTTCCACGGCCTGTTAACAGGGACAGCTTTACCCTTTTTACTTTTATCTGCATGTAAATTTCGCTTCGCGTTCGATCCGTTCTCATTCGCCATTAATAATGTCAGTACTGTTATGTGACACAAAATAATTAATTAATGAATCAATCGAACACCCAATCAATCAACACTCGGAGACTCAATCGATCATTCATTCAGTCAATATTACTGCAATATTTTCTAATATCATTTTCAAGCCGAACTGCCGGACAGGACGTATGAAGGCGGTAGCAGTGATGCAAAACCGTTTACTCGCACCCAAATTGACAATGATATATCAACTAAAGAAATTATATAGCTTCAATTGACATACGAAAATCAGGATAAATTAAAAATCCTGAAGAAACGGATCTGGGGTTACTTGTACATGTTTTAACTTGTGTGGAGTGCGGAAGATCACGAATATTTCAATCAGCCAATTCCTCGAGGCCGATGTTTGAACCATCTGGATATGGTCTAAGTCAGATTCGTCACCGCTGTTCCAGCTTGCTCGGAAATAAGGGTGCGTAATGATCTATTTATTTCGCTTTTTTTTCTGATTTTGTCTCAGAGTTTCCCCAACGTTCCTTTGAATCATGGAACTCTGGAAGCCAAGTGTCAATATGTCTTCTTTGAATTGGAACGTTGTTATTAAAGACCTTCAAGGAAAGATTTTATAATGACGCAATAAAACGTTGTATTGTAATGGCGGAGTAGCTATTAAAGGTGTGTGCTTTAAGCAACGTCATTCGCTTATTGAATGAAATCCATGGCTGGCAAAAGTGAAACAAAGGAGTAAGAACTGGAAGAGGAAACACATTAGGCTAGTTAATGAGCAAGAGACCGTGAATAACAGTTGCAACATATGCGCTAGAACTAAGATGAAAGCTTACCCAAACAGCACGGCGTGAGGCGACATCATGAAATCAATCAGGTTTAAACCAAAATCATTTTAGAAAATTAAAAAACAGACAGCAATTTCTTTAGTTCAGGCAATGAAAGTCCAATAGAATACACTTTAAAAATATTCTGAATTTTCAGCACATGCTGTTGAATTGAGTCCTGACTTAATTTTCAAGTCATCGAGGCTTTTTCATGAAACCTATCAGGTTAAGAATAAGAAGAAAGCAGTCTTTTGGAATATGGCGCGGTGTAGATGCACCTGCTCACATTGATTCTTCGCTTGCAAATTTTCTTATTTTTTACTACCCTGAAGATGGAAGCGATACGTTCTTCCGAAACGTCAGTTAACACAATATCTACACGGCGCCATATCCAAGAAACCTGTTTTCTTCATAGTCACTGCCGTGAAAACCTCAAAACTTACAAAGGTAAAGAATCTGTTTTCAATAACGCATTATACATAGACTGACACTCTCTGTGGTCTAGTGGTCAGAGTTCTTGGCTACAGATATAGAGGTCCGAGTTCGATACCTGGCGCTACCAGATTTTCTGAGAAGTAGTGGGTCTGGAACGAGGTCCACTCAGCCTCGTGAGGATAACTGAAGGGCTACTTCAAATAACGACTCCGATCTAGAAACCCGAAATTAACGGCAGAGGGGATCCGTTGCGCTGACCACGTAACACCCTCTATCCGCTAAAGTTGCCACTAACATCGCCGACAAGCGACGGTCGCTCGGTCTGTATAGTTTTATTTTACACAGACTGCAGGAACGTTTTAAATTCGTCAGTTTGTAGCAGAGTTAGAAGTTACAAAAGGTGTTGAACTTAGTTTTCGTTATGTGTTTACTATTCATTTGATGTTGATCAGGCTGGATGATGACCTCAAATGCGCAAGCGTGTATATTTGCATGTGGCTTAACTTCTGAAGAACGTGTAGATCTTTACTGAGTGCAAAGCAAGGCAGAGATCGGATTCCATTGAGGTATGTCTATGCAGCCTGCGGAGAACAAGCAGGAGTCTGGGGTTGTCATAGATGTGGTTATGAAGAGATGCTTCTTCACAGATATAATATCATGATATCCGTTGAAAGTTACTCGATATTTCAGAGGAATATTTAACCATCATCTTCAGGGTTGAAGAACAAACCGAGTAAGAAACCTGCAGCCTGCTACCTGCTCCGAACTCGTATCTTGCTCGACTTATGTGGTCCTGAAGATGGAAGTGATATGTCCCCCCGAAATTTCGATTGACTTTCAACAGACTATCGTACACGGTGTTATATCCCAGAAGACAAAAGTCGACATTGTCTGAGGCTAGCGACATAATTACTGGTGACTCTCTTTCTATGATTGGCTCTAAAGCTGTAGTGTCTCTTTTTAAAAAGAATATGCAAGAATTACTTCTTCTGGATGAGGAAATAAAACATAATTGCATTATCCACCAACAAAATCTAATTGGCAAAGCTCACGAACGTAATCAAATTATGGCCGATCTCTTCAGTACACTTAAGTTCATTAGTTCACTTTGGCGTAACTTCAGACTGTTAAAGACTTTCCTTGATGAAATCCAGAGTGAATATGGTGACATTATTTAGTTACTTTGAAGTTTGTTGGCTTAGCAAAGCTAAAGTTCTGCAAACATTTTCCATGACTAGTGGAAGAGTACAAAGATTTCCTTACTGATCAATGACAATCATTGTCACGTTGAAGATACAAGTTGAAAATATTCTGGTCTTCGTGTACTTGAATGAAATAAACAGCAAAGTGCAAGGGAAACGCTTACTTGCAAGAGAATGTACATTATATCGGCCTTCCGAATTGAATTATTTCATTCACAGCATTTGAATAATAACAAAAGAAAACAAATCCGTGCTTTCAGCTCGCAAGCGAGTGTAAAAGTGACTGTACAATCAATATTCCTTCAAATCCGAAACCCACACAATTCTTGTCTCTTGCCTGGCAAACACGCGACTACATACCAGATTTCATAAGGATTGATTCAGGCATTCAAAAAGTGATAGGGGGTATACACAGACGAGCCGAGCGGTCTAAGGCATGCACTGTCTTCGCTCTCTCGGAAGCCGGGATCGTGGGTTCGAATCCCACTCAGGGCATGGATGTTTGTGTGCGTTTTTCTGTGTTTATCTACAGGTAGAGGCCTTGCGACGCGCTGATCACTCGCCCAAGCAGTCCTACCGTATGTGTAAGATCTAGAAAAACCGAAGTGAACGGAGAAGTTCATGGAGGTAGGCCTAGGCCCACTGGGGCTGTAGTACCAAGGAATAAAATACACAGACGAGATGGTGAGCGCATAAGCTTACTGTAGGAAACGTATGCTAAAAATGGTGAAAACATGTCAACAATACAGGGCAGAAAATGACTTTCAAAACATGCATCTAAATGCAAAAATAAAAGTTATATAAGTTCAGAAAAGCAATTTGCATCAGGGGCCGCCAAGTATTTCTGGGGCGGGGACTTGGAGAAACACACGACGTACCCGCACCTCACAAATCTGAGAATAAAATACTGAGATTACGAATAGCTCAGATCTAGACGCTTTGAAGAACATTTTAACACGCCCTTAGCACACAGTACACTTGTATATTATTAAATATAGGTAATTTTCATTGAAAATGTCACCATTCTGCCTACATTTATAACTGACTGATAATGTATATATATATATATACATTCAAGTGTATTATTGACAATAGACGGGGTTCGGATTGGTAATTGGATTTATTGAACACTTACAGGTCGTAAATACGAATAGTTATGACGCTCTCAAGATTACTGTAACTACGAAAGATTCTAACACTGTAACTATAACACGCGTCTGTTTGCTTGGTAATACAATGAATCTTGAAGAACCTGTAGTCTCTAGAATTGTTCTGTGAGCCGATTGTCTAGAAAATGTGGGAGCCTCGACGTCTCACAACCCCATGGGCCTCCACGGGCTGTTACAGGGACACCTTTACTTTACTTAGTACTTTACCTTTATTAGTCTTAGTGCGGTGAGACTGAGTTCACTTGGTACTGCGGCCACTATTGGCCTATTGTATCAGCCCAAGATGATAGATGATTGTGGACAAATTGGTGGAATGAAGAATGGCAGAGGAAACTGAAATACCCGGAAAAATCCTGCCCCGGCGCCAATTTGTCCACCAGAAATCCCACATGACAAGACCAGTACTCGAAGTCGGGCCGACGAAATGGGAAGCCAGCGACTAACCGATTGAGCTCTGGCTCCGTCTACAGGATTACGTACCTGGCAGAGCTCTGAGTCTACCTGAACTGATTGCGGCAGGACCGTACGGAAGAAAACAGATGCAGTGACAACTGGCTACATAACTGCGTGCTTTCTAATTAGACCAGTACGATTTATATTAGCAAATGATCTGCTTAGAGAAACTGTAACAGCATCTGTATCCCCAAAACAAAAAAGAAAAAACTCCGTAGCTTGCAGTCCGCAAGCGAACTATACCGACCGAGCGACTTCCGCTTGTCGGCGAAGTTAGTGCCAACTTTTGCGGATAGAGGGTGTCACGTGGCCAGTGCAACGGATCCCCACAGTCGTTAATCTTGGTTTTCTAGACCGGAGCCTCTCTTTCCTTGAAATAGTTCCTCAGTTATCCTCACGAGGTCGAGTGGACCTCGTTCCGGACCCACTACTTCTCAGGGAATCGAACCAGGGACCTCTGGATCTGTAGCCAAGAACTCTGACCACAGAAGTGGTCCCTCTGTAACCCCCATTTCGCAAAATTCGATAACTTTTAAAATACAATCCTGATTTGGACCAGAAGAGACGACAGAATGGCGACCGGGTTGGCGCAGCGGTAGCGCTCTTGACTGGTATTCAGGAAGTGCCTTGTTTGAATCTCTACCGGGGACATCAGCTATGATGACTGGGATTGTTCGTGTTTTCTTCAGTTCCTCCAAAAAAATGCAGAGATAATACCTCGATTAGGTCACTGCCGCTCCCTTACAAGTCCTTCCACTTCATCTATCATCTTAGCAGTTGTCGCTACATAAGGTAGCTGCTATGAGCGCTGTAGAATAACCCACCTTCAAAATATCGCTGCAGTGAAGCCATGTTGTACTGGACGTGGACGGCTAGACATAGGCAGTAAACATTACGTATTTTTTGTATTATTCTTAATGGGATGGGACTGAGTCCATTTGTTACTGCGGCCACAAAAAGAGAGTTAGTGTCCTGTGGTCCGCAAGCGAACTATGCCGACTGAGCGACCGCCGCTTGTCGGCGAAGTTAGTGTCAACTATAGCGGATAGAGGGTGTCACGTGGTCAGCGCAACGGATCCTCACGGACATTAATCTCCGTTTTCCAGACCTGAGCCTCCTCAGTTATCCTCATGAGGCTGAGTGGACCCCGTTCCAGAGCCACTACTTCTCAGAAAATCTGGTAGCACCGGGAATCGAACGCGTACCTCTGGATCTGTAGGCAGGAACTCTGACGACTAGAACACAGAGGCGGTTTTACTGCGGCCACTATTGGTTTAATGTACCAGCCCCAAATGATAGATGGTAATGATTGTGGAGCAATCGGTGGAACGAGAATTGGCAGGGGAAACCAAAATACTAGGAAAAAACTGCTCCCGTGTCACTGTGTCCACCACAAATTCCACATGACCAGACCAGCGCTCGAACTCGGGCCGCCGCAGTGCGAAGCCAGCGATTAACCGCCTGAGCTACGGCACGGTCTAACATTACGTCATGCTTGGTAGTTCAAAATCTCGCCATTAGTGCAGATCACTTTGTGGAGTTACGGTGTGTTCAGAGCAGAGAGAGACATGGGCAAGGCCAGCAAAACTGATGTTACTCATGAGCAGTGAATTACTTTTAAGAACTGCCTTTTGTATTAATTACACCGCCAGTCACGGTAGCCGAGCGGTCTAAGGCATGTACTGTCTTTGCTCGCTTGGAAACCGGGATCGTGGGTTCGAATCCCACTCAGGGCATGGATGTTTGTGTACAGGTAGAGGCCTTGCGACGAGCTGATCACCCGCCCAAGGAGTCCTACCGAATGTGTAAGATCTAGAAAAACCGAAGTGAACGGAGAAGTTCATGGAGGTAGGCCTAGGCCCACTGGGGCTGTAGTGCTAAGGAAAAAAAAATCATATATCCTGTGCTTCATTAACTACTGATGAATAACACGCTGTGTAGTATCAATGAAGCTTTGTGTGCCTTCTCTATTTGAGTTTCTCTTGGTAGTTACAACACAGAAGCGTATCTGCCCTTTGTGCTTATGATTCTTCCGATGTACACAGACGTGCAAAGGGGGAGGGAATCAGTTCAAACACATGGAAGAGCACCGAGTGGACCCCTTTTTTCTTTTTGATGTCATTTGAAGGTAAAATCAATAACTTGTCGTAGCTATTCAAGCTGCCTGTGTATTGTGTGAAGTATTATTGTCATGAAAATGATCACATAGCAAATACAGTTTAACATTTTCAGTAATATGTACGAAATAATTTTCTTTTGACTACGTCATGTACCAAGATGACAAAAATGACAGACAAAAAGTTGTAACACGCAGAGACATTTATTTGAATGAGACTAAACGCTTACTGACTGAAGAAACAAATTTATCATCTTGTGGCTGACACAAATTATAAACACACAAACAATAGATAGAAACTGAAAAAAAAAAGAGAACGGTCTAGGCCGTGCCACAGCTCAGGTCGTTACTCGCCGGCTTCTCACAGCCACTGCCCAGGTTCGAACCTAGGTCAAGTAATGCGAGATCTTTGATGGACGAAGTGGCACTGGGACACGGTTCACCGAGTACTTCGGCTTTCCCCTGCCAATTCTCATTCCGTCAGATGCTCCACATTCATTAATCACTCCATCATCGACGCAGAATAGATTCGTTACTGAAATCAACGGTAAACAACCGAACAGAACAGAACTCCGTGGTCTGTAGTCCGCAAACAACGGCCACTTGTGGGCGAAGTTAGTGCCAACTTTTACGGATTGAGATCTGTAAGCAACACGCTTTAATAAAGCTCGCTGTTTTGTCTCAAAATTCAATACGTGGAACTGCGACAAGATACGAAATTTTTAAGTCCAGATTTGGGATCAGTAAACCGAAACATCACCTTACATAATTTAACTCTGAAGAGTGGAAGCAGCATTTTCCTCCGAAACGTCGGTATCTGTCTACAAGACTATACAGTGTTAGTGCCCAGAAGACCACAATATGAACAACCGCCGCCGTGAAAATCTCGAAACCGTTGCTGAAAAGCCATTAAACTATATATTTCAATTTTAATTTAAATATTTTTTTGGCCGGAACTGGCCACTATCTGGCTGAGACTACGCGTGTTTTCCACATAGCTCTTGTTTGTACACCCTGACCAATGTTTGTATTTGAAAATCGTGTTAGATATGTGTTACTAATAGTTATGCAGTTTCTGTGACAGAGCTTTTTGGGGCAATTTGTCAGTAGGTTAGATTAGGAGCCAGAGTAGCGTAGTAGGTATAGCGACTGCCTACGGACTGGACGACAGAGGGGTCGGAGTTCGAGTCCCGGTAGGGTAAAGAACATTCTCTTCTCCACGTCATCCAGACCGGCTCTGTCGCCCACCAAGCCTCCTATCCAACATGTTCCGCTGGCTCTCTCCAGTGGGTAAAGCGGTCGGGGCGTGAAGCTGACCACTCAACTTCAACTAGTGCCGAGGTCAAGAAAATGTGGATCAATACATCCACTTCTCCATACGCCTTCATGACGTAATGCTTAATTAGTTAAGCACAGGGATAACCTCACCTTTACTTTGTCAGTAGTTATGTTACAGTTAAAATTATTTTAAAATTCGTGTTGGTCGTTTATTGAATATTCCAAAGACTATGGATGTACAACTGTTCATAAGCTCTGGAACGTTCGTGCACCTATACATGTGCGTTCTAGTTACTGTACACTTATAGCCGGGATATCTCGGTGGGTATAGCAATTAGACTACAGACTAAGCTATCAAAGAGTAGGAGTTCGACTCCTGAGAGCGACTATATTTCTCTCTCTTCCGTACAATGTTCGGACTGGTTCTGCACGGATTTGGACTTCGACGGTGGCCCTACGCTACGATGATGGGGTGTCTGTATTAAGGAAATGTATGTTTCTGTGTGTGTAACTGCACATGCGCGTTGCTTCTCAAGACTCACACAACTGTGCGCGTTGTCTCCATCATTACAACCTGACAAGCTTCAGTCAGCCGCTTGTTATATTCCGGGTTTTACAAGATAATGTTGTGTTGTCTCTTCTTATTCTGATGCCCTAAACTATGGCTAATTAACTTAGACCTACATGTAAATCCGGCACTGCCCTAGGCGTACCCTATACAAAGGGTGCAGAAGTAAAGCCCCAGGGGCATTAAACTGATGTCAACCCCATCTAGTGCCAAAGATAAGAATACGTCTTCATGTCACAGGGCATAATTAATTGTACAGCGGGATATTTTTTGCATTTAGCTTGTTTAGGCCTACGTACAAAAATCAACATTAATTTGGTGGGAAGAATTTAGAGTGCAGAGCAATAGTTTCCTGCTGGCCTTCGTCAGCACAGTCATGCTTGGTCTCTGGCCCCGTCGGGACCCATGACCATATTTTTATTTGTTCAAAGATGGCCCCTCTCTTTTTAAATGGTGCCTCATCTTCGACGGGAGGAGGACTTTGTCTTTTTGCTACTCGCTCTGAGCAACAATAGTCTGCTACTGGCCTTCAGCAGCTTACTTGGAAGAATTTACATTTACAGTTACAAAACTGGTATATAGATCTATTCTTTGAGCCTGTCTTTTTCCCATGAGTCTCTCCATTATTCTCTGGGCAATCTCTTCATCATTTAAGACGCTGTTACACAGAAACTTAGACCTATCATTCTCGCTATACTTAAATTAAACCTTTGCACTGATTGAAGAATTTTAACTAGTTTTGGTGTGAAAGTCGCTTTGCTAGAGGCAACACTGCGTTTGTGCCTTTCAAAGTAATGCCATCAGCAACACGAAGAGGTTGACTCGTACACATTTCCAAGTTGGACCTGAGACTAGCAACGCTTAATGCGAGGTCATGAAATTGTTTTTGCTGCTAGCGCTTCGAAAAATATGTCACTTCTTCTGAAGAAATTTTCTTGCAGAATATAAGACGACAACATGGAAACTCCGCGAAAATTGTTTATATTTTCGCTTGATGGTGGCCAAAAAATTAAAGATTTGGCCTAAGAATATTACATTACATATAACTAACCAACTTCATGAAGCTGAGTCCTTCTTCAGAAACCCAATCTCTCAACTACCGAAGAATGTCGGAATTTTTCATGGAACCTCAGGAGTTCATTACCGTGTTCATAAGAGCCTTCCAATGATCCCTATCCTGAGCAGGATCAATCCAGTCTATGCCACCTAATCCTATCTCTATAAGATCCATTTTTAATATTATCCTCCCATTTAGTCTATGTCTTCCTAATGGTCTCCTTCCTTCTGATTTTCCCATAACTACGCTATATATGCTCCTCTTCTCCCCATGCGTGCTACATGTCGTGCCAATTTATTCCCTTTTTACATAATCATTCCAATTATACTTGGAGAACAGTACAAGTTATGAAGCTCCTCATTATGCAGTTTTCTCCAACTTCCTGTCTTCCTTCCATCTCTCTTCGGTCCAAATATTTTCTTCAACACCCTGTTCTCAAACACCCTCAGTCTATATTCTCCTTTCAGTGTTTGAGACCAAATTTCACACTGACTCAGAACCACGGCCAAAAGTATAGCTTTAACAACTATATTCTAATTTATGTTTTTTAGACGGCAGATGAGAAGACAAAAGGTTTTGGACTGAACGGTAGCAATCATTACCCGAATTCGGTCTCCTCTTAATTTCCTCCTGACTTAAATTTTGACTTGTTACTGTCGTTCCCAAATGTTTGATGTTTTCCACATTTACGAAGGCTCTATTAACTGTCCTTATGTTGCAATGTTGCATACATTTCTTATGGAGGACTACTTTTGTACGTTAATAATTCCAGACATGAAGACGATGTGACGCTTTGAGGTTATGTCTAACAAATTTAAGGCAACTGGAATCCGGACTAATGTTACTTATACACAGCGTGCATCCCTAACTTGTATAATAATTCATAATGCTTTGTAGATCCAAATTTGACAGTTTTGAAACACAGATGGTAGCATTTCAACGACAGCAGTTGTTATACGTGTATTTTGTTCGCAGAAGTTCCTGGCGCTGATTCCTGTCAAGAGAATCGACACTATCAAAACTGAGTAGCTGAAATAATGTACACGAAATATCCTGTGCATTTTATCCATTTATCTGCCTGTCTGTCTGTCTGTCTATCTATCTGTTCGTCTCTCCGTCCGTCCACCTATCCATTCATCATCTTGCTCCCACTCCGAGAATAGGGGTCCTTGAAACTCTGTTTCATTTCAGTTTTTTAATCTTAATCAGTCTGTAGGACCCCATGAACGGGGGATCAGCCAGTCTCAAACCCGCTATCTACACAGGACAGCAAAAACACAGAATAAAAGCAAACTGACATCCATACCTTGAGTGGGATTTGAACCCACGATCCCAGCTTTCGAGCAGGCGAGGTCATTTCATGCCTTAGACTGCGAGGCCATAATGATCGGCAGCCAGCGCATTACATATTACACTCAAGTGCCAAAAGTCATGGGATAGCAGTATGTAAATTTACTTTTAAGTGGCGCCACCGTCCCTTGATGACTTGGGAATGCCCAGAGGAGTATCAGTTGTGAGGTGTTCTCTCGTGAGTCAGGTTGATCACCAGCCAGTCTGCTTATGGCAAGCCGACGTGAATTATCGGAGTTTTAACGGGGCATGATAGTGGGTGTCAGGCGGATGGGACATTCCATTTCCAAAGTTGTGCGGTCCTTCAACATTCCTCCATCCACGGTGTCACGTGTGTATCGGGAATAACTTGTGGAAGGCATTTCCACCCACCGTGGACAGCGCAGTGGCCGACTACGGGTGCTTAATGATCGTGACCAGCGGCGTCTATCTAGAACTGTCTGTGGTAACAGACAAGCGACACTGGCTGAAATCACATCCGCATTCAATGCAGGAGGTACCAGACGCATATTCAGCAGGTCAGTGCAGCGTTCTTTAGCTTCCATGGGATATGGGAGCAGAAGACCGACCAGAGTGCCTCTGTTAACACCACGACACCGGACACAGCGCCTTACCTGGGCTTGTGACGTCGCTAATTGGACCCAGGAGGATTGGCAACATGTGGCGTGGTCCGATGAGTAACGGTACCAGTTGTTTGGGGCGGATGGTAGGTTTCGGGTGTGGCTCAGACCCCATGAAGCCATGGACCCCAGGTGTCAACAATGCACCGTGCAGACTGGTGGTGGTTCCATACTGGTGTGGGTTGTGTTCACGCGGCATGAGTTGGGTCCCCTCGCNCCGGACACAGCGCCTTACCTGGGCTTGTGACGTCGCTAATTGGACCCAGGAGGATTGGCAACATGTGGCGTGGTCCGATGAGTAACGGTACCAGTTGTTTGGGGCGGATGGTAGGTTTCGGGTGTGGCTCAGACCCCATGAAGCCATGGACCCCAGGTGTCAACAAGGCACCGTGCAGACTGGTGGTGGTTCCATACTGGTGTGGGTTGTGTTCACGTGGCATGAGTTGGGTCCCCTCGCCCACCTAAACACGTCACTGACCGCTGACCGCTACATTACACTGCTTGGTGACCATTTGCAGCCCTTCATGGACTTCATGCACACCCACAAAGATAGGATATTCCAGCAGGACAATGCACCGTGTCATCGGGCTGGAGTTGTCCAGAATTAGTTCGAGGAGCATTCTGGAGAGTTCCGACGAATGGCGTGGCCACCACGTTCGCCCGACATGAACCCAATCGAGCATTTATGGGACGTGGTGGACAGGTCCATTCTCACCCAAAATGCTGCACCTACAAATACCATGGAGCTGTGGGCGGCTATCCAGACCGCATGGCTCAACATCTCTCCAGAAGTCTTCCGTCCACTCGTGGGATCGATGCCACGTCGAGTTGCTGCACTTCGCCGGGCTACTGGGGGTTCTACACGATACTAGGTACCTATTCCATGACTTCTGACACTTCAGTGTATATATATATATAATCATGGTTGCTGGTGAGTTATCATATTAATAAAAGAACTTAAAATCACTGAAACCAAAAGTGTCAACACCGTTACAACACAGATATATAAGAACTTCTTCAGGAATCGAGTAACTGCAACAGAAAATTCCTTGTTGTTGCTCCAGCGTGTATAGATCTTTACGTTCATTTTCATGTTATACTCTCGTCTCCTCAGCTACCAGATTCCGAACTGTATACTTACCAAAATTCTATAGTTCTAAGCTGTCTCTGTAACATTACTGAAACATTCTTCATACAACTGTGTCCCTAATTTGCCACGCAGGTGCTCAATCATATGTCTGCCAATTCAGTAGCTTCTATCGTTTAGTAATGCATGAGCACAGGAAGATGAAAAGAGATCGCGGGGCTTTACAGCTGCAAAATCTGATCTATTCGAAGAGACTAATGAATGCAGACTGGATGCGTAGGTCTAGTTAGTTGCCTGGGAAACCGAAATTCTCCGACCGTTCTTTCCTGCATTGCCCTGGCTACACTTGCAGCTGCTGTTCTAGCGCTTGCAAGAAGGCTGTGGAATCAACTTTAGAGTTGAGCTTGCATACATTTTGTGTCTCTCTTTCTCATTCGCCCTTTTAACATCTGTGTAAACTGCAGTTAACCCTCTCTCTGAGTGTTGCTCTAATTAGGCCTTCTCACGCGTGTAGCAGTACCGGCCGTTCCGCTTTGAAAATGCTCACATTCCATTTGAGAATGAAATTTATTTTTAACAAGTACTGTACCATGCACTGCAGTAACATGTCATGCGGCTTCAGAAAGCTGAGGCGTGTTTGTGTGTCTGTTGGCAATCACTTTAATGTGAATGCAAATTTTTATGCAGTGTATTGACTCGACAGAATACATGACCGCTTAACTAAACGGTTGAATCCCTTTGTTCCTATGACCATCTGTCACTCGGCACGTTTCCCTCCTAACTCTTTTTACTATTGATTTATTTGAATATTATTTAGTGATTCTCTTTCAAAGAAAGAACTAATTTCTGTTCAATAACGACAAAATAATGCATCATTAATTATTTATTATATTCTTTAGGACACTTAGTCAATCACTGTGTTGGCCAGTCATTCCTTCGCTGATTATTTCACTAGGATTTTAGTATCGAAACTACATAACACTGGACAATGAATTAGAAATTGCCTGGAAGCAAGGGAGGGGGCACGGGGAAGCGTAGTGGTGAAGGCACTATGCTACAAGTCGGAAGGTCGCGGGTTCAAATACCGATGAGGTCTTTGGATTTTTTCAATTGTCCTAATCCTTCCGGCCGCACTATGGCCTTGGGGTTCGCTCAGCCTCTAACAGATGTGAGTACCAGGAATTAAATAAATAATTTTCCTGGGGAGTAAAGCGCGGCCGGCGCGTAAGGCTGACAACCTTGTCTAGATAATGTGGGGCCCTCAACGTCTCACAACCCTATGGGCCTTCATGGCATGTTACAGGGATAGGAAGAGGTCATGGTCTTATCAAAGTATTATCCCAGGATTTGCGTGAAGGGGCTGAAGAAAACGACTAAAAACCTCAGAGAATAGACGCTGTCCTAACGAGATTCGAACCGAGCACTTATTGAATACAAATCTAGAATGTTACTTCTAAATTAACCTGTTAGGCAGTCACTCATCATTTTCAATATAATCATCAGATTTCGATTACATTTTTACACGAGCATTTATATAAAAACGATATAAGAAATATTTTATTCTAGTGCACACGGCTAACCTCAATTTACGTGGAACTCCGTGGTCTTAGTCTGCAAGCGAACTATACCGACCGAGCGACCGCCGCTTGTCGGCGAATTTAGTGGCAACTTTAGCGGATAGAGGGTGTCGCGTGGTCAGCGCAACGGATCCCCACGGCCGTTAATTTCGGATTTCTAGACCGGAGCCGCTATTTTCTTGAAACAGCTCCTCATTTATGCTCACGAGGCTGAGTGAACTCCGTTCCAGACCCACAACTTCTCATAAAATCTGGTACCGCCGGGAAACGAACACTTACCTCTGGATCTGTAGGCAGGAACTCTGACAACTAGACCACAGGGGCGGTCAATTTACGTGAAGCGTAATGTAAATTTTATCAGTGTCTCAGAAGCGTCTAATGTAATAAACATTGGCACGCGAAATAAAATACTTTACCAAATTCTAAAGCTGTTAACTTCAGTCATATTTCGATACGATATACATTTAGCAAAATAAAAAGGTTGCGGTTGTTGTCGTTATGTAGACATCTCTGCTGTTTATTAGCTTTGTAGCAATATATTTGTACTTTAACTAAATGAATATTAAGAAGAATATTTGCAAAACTGTACAGGATACATCTGAGAAATACGCGTATGACTGAGTAAACTTCTGCACCCTTTTTGTAGGAGGCTGGTGGGACCCATTATTTCAATATTCCGTTGAATTTTTAATTAGAACAGATATTAACACATACAGTGACACAAATTATATTATTTAAACAATTGGAATGAACTGATATGTACACGGCTATTGCTTGTACTGAACTGCTTTGTAGCGATCCAATCAATGAACAGGTCAATAAATCTGATACGTAAATTAAGCGGAGCTTTTCGGTGATTGACGAATATCTGCACGCAACAGACAACGATAACAAAGTTCGGAATTGTGTGCTGGAGATTTAATTAGTACTGAAGTAATACACTGCTGTTGCAAATAATCAGAATTAATTTCAGTAAGCTGGATGTATCGAATGGTGTGCGTTGTTCCATTATGACACGGTGATTTACAGGCGAAAGTGCGGATTTTCTTACGTAGAGGCTCGTAGCTTTCCTAATATCTAATGATGTGAAGGCGTTTCAAGATTATCACCACAGCCGAGAATTATCTTGAAGAAAACTGGGGCGACCCAGTTATTTATCAGTTGACAGAAAGTTAGTTGAAAGTCCACCTGTGAAGAGAAGACTAGGAGGTTGGTGTGAAATGGCCACCAGCCTGACAGGGCTTGAAGCTGAAGAATCTCCACTGTTAGAAGCCGTTCGTAGGGAACGGCTGATGAAGGCATAACAGGCTGGAAACGGCTCAGCGGTTACTCTGAGCATTTGTAAATTGTGGAGATCCGCGATGGCGCTGTGATTACTTATACTACCGAGATGTGTATATAAGTGGTCAATAAATCCGTTCACTAATCCAAACCCGTCTATAGTCACGCCTAATCGTGATAATATTCAGTATCGATACTGACATAGTCGTTAAATAACCAACTTAAATATAATATCCCTCTTAACGAGTCCAAAAGTGTCTTCACTGATGCGCCATATACCAGGCAGAGACCTCTGGGGCCGATTTCTTGTAGGCGTTATGAGTTTTGTAAATTATTTCAGACGAACGTCATTATTACAAACAAACAAAAAAAACAAACTCCGTGGCTTGAGTCCGCAAGCGAACTATACCGACCGAGTCACCGCCGCTTGTCGGCGAAGTTAGTGCCAACTTTATCAGATAGAGTGTGTCGTGTGGTCAGGGCAACGAATCTCCACGGCCGTTAATTTCGGTTTTTTATACCAGAGCAGCTATTTCCTTGAAATAGATCCTCAGTTAACCTCACGAGGCTGAGTGGGCCCCGTTCCTTCTGAATTCTTACAGTTCCAAAACTAATTTGACCTACACGACATACACATATACTGCATAGAGACCTGTATGGAATACAATATGTGGATGATTAATGCTACGCGGTGCAATAGATTATGTTGAAACTTTTATGAGTCTGACGCCAAACAATGTTAGCAATTATAAATTCGTTAGACTCCCTATCTCTCTATGCTGCACAATGAAATCGTAATGATGCTGGATGAGATAATGAGGGCGCATGCGCTGCCTGCAAACTGTACTAATTCTGCAGGCCGGTGAGTCTCTGCCATAAGTTGTTGTTATTTTCATGGACAGTAGTTATTTTTAAGTGCTTTACGATATCTGTATTTCGTATTCATATTTTCAGAGTACTGGATTTGATTGTGAAAATGCAAAGCAAACCCCAGGTTTTAAAATAACATTTTCATAGCATAGAAAGAAGGGAAATCCACAAAACAAATGACAAAATTTGATGCGTTGCATCTCTGAAAATCGATCTAGGACGAATAATACATATATTAAAGCTAATTTATCAAAATTCACTTCTACAGTCGATCGAACTTATGCTTTGTCACTTAAAGCTTTTAGTGTCAATTTTTAATGTATGCAGGCCAATTTATATTTTCGCAAAAATCAATACTTTACTTTTAGAATATAACGGGATAAACTCTATTTTGTGTGAAAATTTGTTTCTTTTTCTCTTTAGGTTAACATTAATTGAATTTGTTACTAGAATTCAAACAATGAAAACAGAATATAACTTACTGCAGTCGAACACAAGGAATGCAGATAGAACAAAATGGAAGTTTCCAGTAAACAAGACACCCATCCGGATTTCAGTTAAGGAAAAGCTGAAGCTTTGCAGAGAAGTATGTCAGTACGTACACCTGATCACCTGATGATGGGTGTATAATTAATCATCGAACATTATATGTATGAAATAAACACAAGACAAATGACAACGTCCAGTTAATATCTGTGCCGTGTATGCTCCACTGTCACAAACTTTTAGAGAACCCCTGGAACTCTTTATCATGTGATCAGCAATTCTTGGAGCTGTATAAAGGCGCGTCCACATTACTAGTGCTCGTGCTCGTGCTCGTCTGGCTTTTACTTGTGTTGGTAAATCTTCGTCCACACTACTTCAGTTGCTTGCCAGGCTTCGGCGCGTGAGGATCCGTATATTTACTCGTAGTGTGTATAGGCTGTAGTCTTATTTTAATTTATTGGTTATAGTTTTTTAATTAAAAATTTAAAATTCGCTTGTCTCGTGACTTTTCATATCGTCCACATTACTCGCGAGCTCGCGAGCATAGCGAGTCACACGAGCACGAGTACGAGTAATGTGGACGCGCCTTAAAGACGCTTACTTCCTTCGATGGCGCTCACATTGGGATACTGAGTTCAAATGCCACTGTTTCATGGATGTAAATCTGCTTCCCCCCCCCCACTGGCTACATTCATCTTGGGCCATGGCCTCTGATTTCTCAGTTTCATGATCATGTTATAGACAGTAGGACTACTTGGACGAGTGAACAGGTCGTCGCAAGGCCTCTACCTAAACACAGGACAACACAAACACAGAACAAACGTATACACACACCAAACATCCATACTTTGTGTGGGATTCAAACTCACGATCACGGCTTCCGAGCGAGCGAAGACAGCACATGCCTTAGACCGCTCGACTACCGCGACAGGCAAATCTGCGTTCGCTCCCTGCTTGTTTTGTTGCGTGTAATTAGGTGCCATACAAAAGCCTATCCCTCACCCAAGAAATCCTATCACCTGTCTGTAAGATTCAGGAATTTATTCAGAATCAGAACAGGCAAGAAGGCTTGATTCGTAGAGGCTGAAGACGAAAAAATCTTGTTTATGATCGTAAAGAAATTTAGATACGTATGTTCTGCACTTCATTTAAACATACGTAGACATCTGTAGGATAAATGTGACCATCGTATCGTAGGTAAACGCCCAAGTACAGAATTCTTTACAAGCCACTGCAAAAGAGCACTGACATATCTGGGAGCAATTTCTAGGGCGCATCTATGAAAGACAATTTTAATCTCGGTGCCGTGCCTCAAACGTACCCTGGAACTCGCTGCCAGGGAAGAGAAGTGAATATATGCATAGGAGTCAAGATTCTCACGACGATGGTTATATAGAATTCTATCTTCTGGGTTACAACGCAGTGTAGCCCGTTGAAAGTGATCCTAATTTTCGAAGAAACAAGTAGAGTTCTGTTTGCCACCTGACTTCACATTTGTTTCTTGCTTGGTTTATTCTTCGACTCTGAAGATGTAGGCGACATGTTCCTCCGAAACGTAGGTCGACTTTCAACGGACTACAAGGCCTTATATTGCAGAAGATAGAGCTCTTCAACTGAATAGACCGTTTGATGTTTAAATAGCATTGTGTTCTATAGAGGTGACTATGAAGATTTCTGTCGTCTTGACTGTGACGCCGTGCAGTCTGGCAGATGTTACCGACATTTCTAAGGAACACTCTGTTACCTCCATTTTCAGAGTAGATTATACGGAGATCGTACATTCTTAAGAAATTTTAGTCTACATCTACCAGACTACAGGGCATCACATCCCAGTACAAATCACCATCCAAGCGTCAATGCATTACTGCCTCCAGATCGACATCCAGTATCGAAGAAAAACTCGAGACTCCCCACTGCTCCGTGTTTACTCTCTTTTGTTTATCTTCTGTTGCTTTCGGTTGCACGATACATCTCGTCCGCCTACAGTCGTACAAATACGAGCATTATTTGACAGAAACAAAACAAACTCAGTGGCTTTCGTCCGCAAGCGCACTATACTGACCGAGCGACTGCCATTTGTCGACGAAATTAGTGCCAACTTTAGCGGATCCCCACGGCCGTTAATATCGGGTTTCTAGACCGGAGCCGCTGTTTCTTTGAAATAGCTCCTCAATTATCCTCACGAGGCTGAGTGGACCCCGTTCCAGACCCACTACTTCTTAGAAAATCTTGTAGCCCCGGGAATCTAACCCGGACCTTTGGACCTGTAGCCCGGAACTCTGATCGCTAGACCACAGAGGCGGTCTTTTATTTATAATTTGAAAGAATTTGGAAAATTATTTCAACAAATATATATTTATATATCTGACATTTTGAACACTCATACTATATAAAGAGAGCGGGGAGAGCGCAGTCGGATAGCGACTGGCTACGGTCTGGATGACAGAAAGGTCGGAGTTCTAGTCCCGGTAAGGTAGAGAATTTTCACTTCTCCATACTGTCCAGACCGGCTCTGTGGTCCACACAACCTCCTATACAATGGGTGCCGGGGGTAAAGCGGTCGGGGCGTGAAGTTGACCACTCAAATCCAACTAGTACCGAGGTCAAGATAATGTGGAGCTATACATCCTCTCCCCCCAATTCTTCATGGCGTAGTGCTTATTAGTTAAGCACAGGAACAATTTTACCTTTATGTGGTGTAAAGAAAACCCGACACTTATGTCACCCGATATTACAACATTGAAATAAGTTACTACAGTATATATAAAGTTATCTGACAAACGATTTCAATGCCGACGAGATCAATGACTGAATTAAGTAACATCTGGCAATAAAATTGTTTCGATGCAGAACACCGGGTTGTTTCCGTTGCAGTGGCGATCGTTGTTTAGCAACATTGCTCTTTCCCCCAGCAATCCAGTCCCAGTACTAGTTAAGAACTTTGCAGTTGTCTGTTTTCTTGACTTTTCAGTATTGAATTTCAACTTACCCGTCAGGAAAGATAGTCTTCGCATGGCGGGAAAAGGGTGGTTACCGGATGTATCAAGAATGTCGAGCTGATGGACCTCGTTACGAATTCGGTACAGTTTCCGGTGGAAGTCCTCGATGGTAGGAGTGTAAGAGTCCTCGAACTTGTTGTTAAGGAACCTGAAACAAAAGAATTTTCTCACAGAACCAGAAAAAGAGGAATATTGTTGCACAAAGATAATATCCTGAAAGTTAATATTTTCAAGAGTCCTTCAACCTGAAAATTGGTGTCATAACATTGTATGTGAGTTATAATGTTTGTACAGGTTTCCCAGGAGTAAAAATCCATATTCTTGTAGGTCATAGTATCGGTCATTGTGAGCAAAAAAAGTATATATGTAAGTGTATCTCATTATGGGTGTTATCGTCTACATAAAGGAATGTCAAGATGCACTCAGAGGAACAACAAGCCATGTCCTCACATGAGTTGCAAAATGCATTGATGTGGCTGCAATTTTCGAAAATGTATTATAGTAGCTAAACTGTAACAACTTTGTCTCTTGAACGATAAATACCGGTATTAGAAACAGTATGTAATATCTCTTTCTTATCAACAATTTTGGGAATATACAATAAAATAGCTCTATCTCAGAAACCGTCCGGAATATGACATATACATATATATTTTGCTTATAATGACCGATACTATGTAAAAATAAGTAAAGTAAAGCTATCCCTGTAACAGACCATGGAGGCCCATAGGGTTGTGAGATGTTGAGGTTCCCAGATTTTCTAGACAATCGGCTCATAGATGGCGGTAAGTTGTCAGCCTTACACGCCGAGCGCCCTTTACCCCCAAGAATAGTCCTGGTACTCATTTCTGTTAGGGGCTAAGTCAACCCCAGGGCCATAGTGCGGCTGGAAGGATTAGGTAAATTGAAAAAATACACCTCATCGTGATTCGACACCGCGGCCTCCGGCTTTTAGCACGGTGCCTCAACCAACTATGCTACCGCGTGCCCCGACCGATACTATGATCTCCCAGAATACTGACTTTTCTTCCCGGGATAATCTATATACAAGTATTTGCAAGTATTTGTACGCCTATGCGAGCATGTAATTAATGAGCCAGTTGGCTCAAGCTCTTCTTCGAGATTGAGGTGGTTCAAATCTTGTCCGACTGAGCTTGTGTATATGTTGTGGAACTTCTTCCCTCCTCAGCAGTTCCTAATCTATTGCGGACAAGTGCCTTCACACTGTAGAGTTCTGTTTTTTGGACTATGATACCAATATTTCGAATGAACGTACTCTTCGTGTTATTAGGGCCGAACCACAACCGGTTAAGCTGGTTCAGATATCGGCCTGGAAAGTAAACCAGAGTTCCGTTCTAGAACGGGGGATCCGTTGCGCTGAACACGCGACACCCTCTATTCACTAAATTTGGCACTAACTTCGCAGATAAGAGGTGGTCGCTCGGTCGGTATAGTTCGCTTGCGGAATACAGGCCAGGGAGTTTGTTTTCTTTTTCCTTTTTGTTTGAGGGAACGAGTAGGAGAAAGGATAAGGATAACTATAACCTCTGCCCACTCTTACTGTTTCTTACTGCCGACTGCTTTGTTTAGTCTTCTATCCTGAAGATGGAGGTAGTACATTCTTCCGAAACATAAGTGCATCTCCACTAGACAGGTAGCGTTAAATCCCAGAAGACATAACTCTCCATAATCAGCGATGTGGGATAATAAGATACAGTACACCTCTAAGCCTGCTACGTCTGTCCTACGTATTCCCCACTCTAAATCTTGTTTCCAGTTCACTCGGCGCTATGCATAGCATAACCTGTAATTCAGTTAATACCAGACATGCCAAAACTTTAAGAATTATATCAGAGCCCACCACTGTGCCTCCGCACGCCCTATCATTCTTAACTTCCCCTGAAATATTTCGTCTCTGTCCAAGTCATAGACTAAGCTTGTTGCAATCTTGTAAGAATACAAGCAAAGAGCACTCTTTCGCATTCTGGCGATGTCCTCAAGCGGTGAAATTGAATATTCAAGCGTACATAAATCTCGGTTGAAGATACGGCTTTAAAGATTAAAATATCCAGTATCTTCTGTGAAATATTGGTCTACTCGCTAAAATTAAACGTTTTTGTTCTTTATTGCTTTCGCTGAGACATCGTTCAAAATTACGCAGTTTGATAAAATGAAAAAACCGCCGTCACGTCTTGAATACATCGGCTTTGATCTTGTACACATTCTGGCTGCTGTAGAAATGAAATATTAGATTTTAAATTTAAAATTCTTGTCTGTTAGCTTTCACCTCTGGAGTCTGATATATAACTTGGCTTTTGGGGAAAATCCCTGTCGAATATTGATATTCCACCGTTTCAGTAAATATCCTTCAGAGCTAATGTGTTTCTGGAGCCAAAATTCAATGCTGCCGACACCTAAACAGACTCCTGTTGTCTTGATATCGAGTCCTGTGTGAGTTCCTAGCCAGGCTGTGATTTTTTCGCAAAGTCAAAGTCACATTGTGACCGACGATCAGTCATTCAGTCAGTCAGTCAGTCAGTCATTTAGTCAGTCAGTCAGTCAGTCAGAGGTAAAGGTAAGAAGGTAAAATTGTCCCTTTGCTTAACTTATTAAGCACGACGGAGTGAAGACGTATTTTTGACGTCGGCACTAATTGGAGGTGATTGGTCAGCTTTACGTTTCGGCCGCTTTACCTCCGGGGACAGAGCTTCCGGTATCTATTAGATATAAGACTGGGTGGGCCCCAGAGCCAGCCTGGATTACGTGGAAATGACAAATTATGTCCCCACTGGAATTCGAACTTAAGCCTTCTGGAGGGCTTCCTCGGCATGCACACGAGGTTCAGCTTCTGTTCGATGAAAATCACAGGGCCGTACGTTTGTATGGGAAGAGGTGAAGCCAGGATTTATTTTGTGTCTATCCGCCTTTGCGGTTGAAGTCAAAGGGCTGCTTCCCTGTCATGCGGGGACGGTGGATCCGGACCGCGACTACAGTTTCTCTTCTGTAGAAGTCGATGTTAAGCTTTGTTTCTGCGGAGTGTTCGGCAATACTTCTCTGTTGATTCTCCACTTCGGTATGACCTGTGTGCTCGGAACTCCTGCGTGGCTGACGTACACATTGCGACAACAGTGAGCATCCTGTACACACTCGATTTTTGAATCGGGGATTGTTTGTCCTTGGTGGAACTGAAGCAAGGCGCCATTTTGTCAAATTACTTCTGCATTGAATGTACATCTGTTTTCTTCAGCAGCCTGGGGATGCGATCAGTTGTGCTTTACAAGTACGTTCACCTCCAAATCTCAGATCTGCATAAAGGTTTCCAAGGGACTTCACTCTAAAACATTCACCCTAAAGATGGCAAAAGCTTATCGGAACGTTGGAAATACTGCAATATTTTAGGTTAAATATTCTCTAAAGGCGAAATTATACATGAGAACTAATTTACTTCTTCATGTCAAAAGTGAGCTCTAAGTGTTATTCACACTTCTCTAGTTGCAAATGAACCGTGTAGTAGAGAATGCGTTTTAATACATTTCCTATCTTCGGATAGAGCCTACAGCATTAAGTTGACGACAATCTAAATAATTAGCGTGACAAGTCAGAGGGGGCCACGCCCGTGAATTATACTGCACGGCCAGTAGCAATCACATTAATTTTATCTAACAATGAAGACTGCATTCATTTCCAGCTAGCACTCACTGTTAGTATCTTCATCGGAAGCCATGTCGACCTGACCGTCTAGAGTTTCCTGTCGAATCTCGTGTGAGACCCTCTGTTCCCAAGGAGACCGCACTAAACTAGCAACAGGTACCAACCTAACATATAAACAGACTAATATTCTACTTAGCCGCGCCATTGCTCAAGCGGTTAGTCGCTGGCTTCCCAACGCGGCCGCCCGGGTTCGATCCCGGGTCTGGTCAAGAGGGATTTGTGGTGGACAAAGTGGCGCTGGGGCAGGTTTCCTCCGAGTACTTCGGTTTCCCCTGCCAATCTTCATTCCACCAATTGCTCCACAATCACCCTCACCTATCATCTGACACTTCTACTGCGCACACCGAACGGTGAGGACGTGTCTCGTGTATCTCTCCGTGAACTGTGTACATAGTAAACAGTATAATTCATAAGACACAGAGTACTCGCTAGAGGCTCTTAGCACAAACAAGTAGCTGCAACCCGACCCAGTGAGTGCAATAACTAGTGAATTACTAGCGAATTCCAACAACAACCAACATCAAGAATCAACTGTAGTCAAGGAGTTGACTACGGGCACGTACAACAAAGTAAAGTAAGTAGACATTAGACGTAATCATGTTTCCGTACGGAACTAATTCCGACCAAACCATCATGATAAGCACCCAGCTACCAAGTCAATGGCACCCAATACCTGTCATGCAGAACTCAGCATACCCACTGACACAACCAGTGCAGGTTATCCAACCAACTTTTCAATCTGCACCACAAACTGAATACTACTTCCCACCACTTCCTCAAGCAACAC
>NW_019731216.1:249812-267414 GCF_002891405.2 Cryptotermes secundus | reverse complement strand
TTGTAGATAATCTGCTTAAACATTTGCCATGTTTAAAAGTTTTACAAATATGCTGCACAGTAAATAGCTTTTCTGCCGTAACTTTCACGCCACACAACTTACAATAAAATATCTTCCCATCGGTACTAAACACTTTATCACCAAACTCCTGTACAAAACTACGCAGCCTTGCGCTCCTTGAACTACATGTACTCACTTTAGGCATTGTAAGGTCATTGTAGATAATCTGCTTAAACATTTGCCATGTTTAAAAGTTTTACAAATATGCTGCACAGTAAATAGCTTTTCTGCCGTAACTTTCACGCCACACAACTTACAATAAAATATCTTCCCATCGGTACTAAACACTTTATCACCAAACTCCTGTACAAAACTACGCAGCCTTGCGCTCCTTGAACTACATGTACTCACTTTAGGCATTGTAAGGTCATTGTAGATAATCTGCTTAAACATTTGCCATGTTTAAAAGTTTTACAAATATGCTGCACAGTAAATAGCTTTTCTGCCGTAACTTTCACGCCACACAACTTACAATAAAATATCTTCCCATCGGTACTAAACACTTTATCACCAAACTCCTGTACAAAACTACGCAGCCTTGCGCTCCTTGAACTACATGTACTCACTTTAGGCATTGTAAGGTCATTGTAGATAATCTGCTTAAACATTTGCCATGTTTAAAAGTTTTACAAATATGCTGCACAGTAAATAGCTTTTCTGCCGTAACTTTCACGCCACACAACTTACAATAAAATATCTTCCCATCGGTACTAAACACTTTATCACCAAACTCCTGTACAAAACTACGCAGCCTTGCGCTCCTTGAACTACATGTACTCACTTTAGGCATTGTAAGGTCATTGTAGATAATCTGCTTAAACATTTGCCATGTTTAAAAGTTTTACAAATATGCTGCACAGTAAATAGCTTTTCTGCCGTAACTTTCACGCCACACAACTTACAATAAAATATCTTCCCATCGGTACTAAACACTTTATCACCAAACTCCTGTACAAAACTACGCAGCCTTGCGCTCCTTGAACTACATGTACTCACTTTAGGCATTGTAAGGTCATTGTAGATAATCTGCTTAAACATTTGCCATGTTTAAAAGTTTTACAAATATGCTGCACAGTAAATAGCTTTTCTGCCGTAACTTTCACGCCACACAACTTACAATAAAATATCTTCCCATCGGTACTAAACACTTTATCACCAAACTCCTGTACAAAACTACGCAGCCTTGCGCTCCTTGAACTACATGTACTCACTTTAGGCATTGTAAGGTCATTGTAGATAATCTGCTTAAACATTTGCCATGTTTAAAAGTTTTACAAATATGCTGCACAGTAAATAGCTTTTCTGCCGTAACTTTCACGCCACACAACTTACAATAAAATATCTTCCCATCGGTACTAAACACTTTATCACCAAACTCCTGTACAAAACTACGCAGCCTTGCGCTCCTTGAACTACATGTACTCACTTTAGGCATTGTAAGGTCATTGTAGATAATCTGCTTAAACATTTGCCATGTTTAAAAGTTTTACAAATATGCTGCACAGTAAATAGCTTTTCTGCCGTAACTTTCACGCCACACAACTTACAATAAAATATCTTCCCATCGGTACTAAACACTTTATCACCAAACTCCTGTACAAAACTACGCAGCCTTGCGCTCCTTGAACTACATGTACTCACTTTAGGCATTGTAAGGTCATTGTAGATAATCTGCTTAAACATTTGCCATGTTTAAAAGTTTTACAAATATGCTGCACAGTAAATAGCTTTTCTGCCGTAACTTTCACGCCACACAACTTACAATAAAATATCTTCCCATCGGTACTAAACACTTTATCACCAAACTCCTGTACAAAACTACGCAGCCTTGCGCTCCTTGAACTACATGTACTCACTTTAGGCATTGTAAGGTCATTGTAGATAATCTGCTTAAACATTTGCCATGTTTAAAAGTTTTACAAATATGCTGCACAGTAAATAGCTTTTCTGCCGTAACTTTCACGCCACACAACTTACAATAAAATATCTTCCCATCGGTACTAAACACTTTATCACCAAACTCCTGTACAAAACTACGCAGCCTTGCGCTCCTTGAACTACATGTACTCACTTTAGGCATTGTAAGGTCATTGTAGATAATCTGCTTAAACATTTGCCATGTTTAAAAGTTTTACAAATATGCTGCACAGTAAATAGCTTTTCTGCCGTAACTTTCACGCCACACAACTTACAATAAAATATCTTCCCATCGGTACTAAACACTTTATCACCAAACTCCTGTACAAAACTACGCAGCCTTGCGCTCCTTGAACTACATGTACTCACTTTAGGCATTGTAAGGTCATTGTAGATAATCTGCTTAAACATTTGCCATGTTTAAAAGTTTTACAAATATGCTGCACAGTAAATAGCTTTTCTGCCGTAACTTTCACGCCACACAACTTACAATAAAATATCTTCCCATCGGTACTAAACACTTTATCACCAAACTCCTGTACAAAACTACGCAGCCTTGCGCTCCTTGAACTACATGTACTCACTTTAGGCATTGTAAGGTCATTGTAGATAATCTGCTTAAACATTTGCCATGTTTAAAAGTTTTACAAATATGCTGCACAGTAAATAGCTTTTCTGCCGTAACTTTCACGCCACACAACTTACAATAAAATATCTTCCCATCGGTACTAAACACTTTATCACCAAACTCCTGTACAAAACTACGCAGCCTTGCGCTCCTTGAACTACATGTACTCACTTTAGGCATTGTAAGGTCATTGTAGATAATCTGCTTAAACATTTGCCATGTTTAAAAGTTTTACAAATATGCTGCACAGTAAATAGCTTTTCTGCCGTAACTTTCACGCCACACAACTTACAATAAAATATCTTCCCATCGGTACTAAACACTTTATCACCAAACTCCTGTACAAAACTACGCAGCCTTGCGCTCCTTGAACTACATGTACTCACTTTAGGCATTGTAAGGTCATTGTAGATAATCTGCTTAAACATTTGCCATGTTTAAAAGTTTTACAAATATGCTGCACAGTAAATAGCTTTTCTGCCGTAACTTTCACGCCACACAACTTACAATAAAATATCTTCCCATCGGTACTAAACACTTTATCACCAAACTCCTGTACAAAACTACGCAGCCTTGCGCTCCTTGAACTACATGTACTCACTTTAGGCATTGTAAGGTCATTGTAGATAATCTGCTTAAACATTTGCCATGTTTAAAAGTTTTACAAATATGCTGCACAGTAAATAGCTTTTCTGCCGTAACTTTCACGCCACACAACTTACAATAAAATATCTTCCCATCGGTACTAAACACTTTATCACCAAACTCCTGTACAAAACTACGCAGCCTTGCGCTCCTTGAACTACATGTACTCACTTTAGGCATTGTAAGGTCATTGTAGATAATCTGCTTAAACATTTGCCATGTTTAAAAGTTTTACAAATATGCTGCACAGTAAATAGCTTTTCTGCCGTAACTTTCACGCCACACAACTTACAATAAAATATCTTCCCATCGGTACTAAACACTTTATCACCAAACTCCTGTACAAAACTACGCAGCCTTGCGCTCCTTGAACTACATGTACTCACTTTAGGCATTGTAAGGTCATTGTAGATAATCTGCTTAAACATTTGCCATGTTTAAAAGTTTTACAAATATGCTGCACAGTAAATAGCTTTTCTGCCGTAACTTTCACGCCACACAACTTACAATAAAATATCTTCCCATCGGTACTAAACACTTTATCACCAAACTCCTGTACAAAACTACGCAGCCTTGCGNTATCATCTGGGACTGGTACAATAGGCCAGAAGTGGCCGCAGTACAAGGGACTTAGTCCCACTCCACTAGCAATAAAAAAATATTATACTTGCTTGAAAACACTGGAGCACTGCGTTTCCTCTAGGTATGTATGTATGTTCCGCAAAGTAATTACATGTAATGCCAAGTACAGGGCGAATTTCGTGTTGATACTTGAACTGATTGAACAATATCGATATTGGTGGACGTTTCAGGCTTGTCCCTTGAACGTAAATTGAACTCATCGTGTCAGAGACCTAAGAACATTTTAGCAACAGCCAAGATAGAATTGCCTCTGTCCTTATTTAATCATCACTCCATGAAAACGTAATGGGGAATAGAGGTAATGCCCCATGCATACTTAATCTCTTGTACAAGATGGAAATGAATGGTCAAATTCACGTCCTGGCCGAGAAATCACAGGGGGAAATATTTTCCGATACCCATTGAAAAGCAGGATGGACGACCCCCGGAGTTGATTCGAACAACGAGACGAAAATTTTTTACCTTGTCTGGAATCGATTCCTAATTCCTGGCCTTCTAGCTGGTACATTTTTTTTTAATTCGCTTAGTGGGGGGTGGAGTCCAGCTGGGTCCACCCGGCGGGGCGGCCACTGCTTGGCCTATTGTAACCTGCCCAGGTGAGTATGATGATGGAGAATTTGTTGGAATGAAAATTGGCAGGGGAAACCGAAGTACTCGGAGAAAACCCGCCCCAGCGCCACTTTGTCCACCACAAATCCCACTTGACCAGAACTGGGATCGAACCCGGTCTGCCGTGGTGGGAAGCCAGTGACTAATCGCTTGAGCTATGGCGCGGCCTTAGCCCGTACTTTAGTTATAGTTCAGCCGACCAATGAATTTTCACGGGCGGTGGGGATATCACTTGCTAGGAGGGGAGGGCTATTCCCCACTCTGCCATTGTAGGCAACTGGCACGGCTTGCCTAAATCCATCCGAAACAAGTAGAAGAGTGTAGGTCTGTTAAGGGGAGCGCAGGAGGGAAGGCTATACGGAGTGGAAGTCAATCATGAGATTTCTTTCTCGCCTTCACTATAACTATTCGAATTGAGTTAACAGTTATTGAACAGAAATTGTGAAGAAATTTCACCATGGGTGTAAAATCAAATCATGCAATTCATGCGGCCCTAATAGTTAAGACAAGAGATATGGGGCGATCTTAAAATTTCGCCTCTATGTATCAAAAGGAGCCAAGATTTTCTGCACGTTTTGGCAGATTCTTACGTCGTACAGGACAAGAAATTGCCTAAATCTTCGCTTGTTCACAAGAGGCCGCCACAGAAACTAATGCATAGAGAGTGAATCTGTTCCACACTTCCTCTCTGTGGTGCCTCAACATTCATTCTATTTTCATCCTTCCGTTTATTCTTACGTGTTCCTAGTGGTGTCTTCACTTCAGACTATCCGACAAATATGTTGTATTCATATCTATCCATTCCTGCTACATGTCTAGCATTCTCATTATCCTTCGCTTCACTGCCCAAGTAATACTCGATGAAGAGTAAAAATTATAAAGCTCTTCATTATACTTGAGCTTACATTACAGTAAATCGGATATTAAAGAAACTAGTTTCGGATAAATGTGACCAAATATGTTAATTTTATTATCAACTTAACAAAAAGTCGCTATAATGTAACAAGTAATCCTAACAGAAATCATGAAATCTTTTTGTCTCATTGACGACAGAGAAGCAGTTTTCTCCTATGTACGAGTATGTACACATTTATTTAATTATTCTTGCATATTCGAAAAAGACTTATGTAACTCAGCGTCGAACGATCAGACAATATTGAATAATTAATTTGGAAGGACGTAGAACGATGCTGCCTTAGCCTGATTTAAGTTACTGCCCCTGGAATTTACTTATGAAAACCGCGAAAATCATCTGGATAGTCGGTGCCCCCGCTTAGCTTCGAACCGGCTACCACAGGGTGGAAATCAGAGAGGGTACACCTGGAACCAAATTGTAGGGTCTGTGTTCTGACACAGATGTCTCATACTGTTACTAATTTCCAACTCGTTAAAGCTAAATCTGCTTTAATCCATCAGAATAGGTAATCTTAATTGATTACAAGAGTTACTACTTGTCTGCCCATAAAATGTTGAATTAATTTTTCATTATTTATGAAGGGAAATTATTACCAGTTACAACCACTGGAAAATGTAGTGCTATTCATACAGAATGTTTAAACTTAAATTACTTTCAGCACTTGAATATCAGATATTTCAAACAAATTACACCCGTAATTTATACAGTGACATCGTGTACACAAAGCATAGGTAGGTGAACGCATATTGCTCGAATTACGTCTTTGTGGTTTTGCGTAGGCTTACTTTATTTGTGAGACCCGTATCTTGTGCTGTGACGTGCCCAATCATAAATCAGGTTGTAATATTAACCCCTTGATCCACACATTCTTCTTATTCTTCTGCCTTGACGGATGAAGTTATCCGGCTTGAGCCCATTCAGAAATTGAAACTTACGCATATTCATACCGTAGAATGCAGTACCGTTGCTATGCAATAAGAGGATAAAAACACCCGTTTCTATGCAACGGTCATCTGCTACCAGCACTAAGGTCAATAAAACGTGCATATATATACATCCATTTCCCCATACGTCTTCATGGCGTAGGCCTAATTAGTTAAGCAGAGGGCGTTCGTTAGCTACTCATTAGTCGACCACAGTGTCCGCGGGGTCTAAGTCATGAACTGTCTTCGCTTGCTCGAACATTGGGATCGTGGGTTCGAATTCCACTTGTGGCATTGATGTCTGTGTGTGCGTTTATTCTATGTTTGCGCTATCCTGTGTGCAGGTAGCGGCCTTGCGATGGGCAGATACCCTGACCAGGAGGTCTACCGACTTTGTATGGGATCAGGAAGCTGGAAAAACGGCCAAGACCCAACAAAGGGCTGCAGAACCACAGACAGATAGTCATTCAAGTCAGGCAGTCAGATGTGGTCACGAACAGGTCACTTGTATATGGAGCTTACAATTGTAGTCCTCCCTTTGACCAGAAGCCAGAAAATCGTACTTTGAAGCTGTGTAACAAATGTATTCTAGTTTGAAATTCCATGTTGTACACTACATTACAAGTAATTTCTCCGGATAGAAAGAGTAATATTTTCCAGCTGTGCATCTGTATATGTGGGACAATGAAATATTTCGTATAAGGCAGGCAAAAGGGGATTCGATGTCAGATAGCTAAATTAAATCTGTCCATATATCACATTTACAAGAAAACAAATACCGGTCTCAGTAGCCGCTCATGTACTGTCTTCACTTGTTCGGACGTTGGGATCGTGTGTTCGAATCCAATTTAAGGCATGGATCTTTGGTGAGTGTATGGGCTTATTCTGTATTTATATTGTCCTGTGTTTAGGTAGAGGCCTTGCGGCGGGCTGATTACCCGTCCAAGGAGTCCTACCGTCTGTGAAAAATGATTACGGAACTGAATAAGAGGCCAGGACCCTGAATGGGCTGGAAGAGCCACTGGGGGAAGGAGGGACAAATGCGTCCTTCGTATATCTCTTCGTGAACTCCCTAATTAGTTACACATTATTTTGTAGAGATCAATGCAGATCATTATATCAGCCAGGAGTTTTGGAGGAACATATTGCCTCCATCCTCAAGGTGGAAGAGCAAGCGAAGTAAGAGAAGAGGAGCATTAATGAGTGATTCATGCTGTGTTTAACGGCGATATAACAGAGGCTACGGTTTTATTCTTTTAGCAAATATTAAATTATGATATATTTTCATATATTCACGAAATATATATTTCCCTGCTTTCACGAAGATCACGTAATGAATGCATATGGGGCTTGTCATGTTTGTCGACCCGTATGTTTCAGCTCGAGAACTGCTGTATAGATATTGATGAAATTTGGTACGGAAATTATGCCATCAGAAGCTACCCTATACTCGTATTTTTGGTTTTCTACAATCAGCGATATAAAAATGACTTGCGCGCGAACTTGCGAGGTGGGGTGACACTGAAACAACTTATCAGAGATTCCTGAAATTACGCAAGAAACAGACCTTAAAGAATATTCAACTTTCGATAAGATTTTCAAAATGGCGGCTTCGTAAAATCTGTGTTTCGAGTTCGGTGTGACAGCTGAAATTTATGAACTATTTGAGTTATGTATGTTACATGTGGTATGGTGAGAGGGCATTCACATGCCTGCAAGTTTTAAATTAAAACTGCTACTAAGTCAACAATTAAAAAAATGCAACAGCGCGAAACTTTGCTGTCGTCTGTTACAAATCTCACAGTCAGTTGTACAAACATTATATTCTTAGTTTTAGGTCTACTGAGTGCTTTTACTATGAGTATGGAATATATTTGTAACAGCTGAGAGGACTTGACGTGTAAAGTTACAAAGAACGTATAACTCTGTGTTCCGGTACGGTTTGCACGTTTCCAGTCGTGTTCCAAATACCAATAACGCAGTTTCCATCACACAGGTTGTTTTTCTCATGCCCCTTATGAATTCCTTCTAACCTACTGAACTCTTCACTTTACGCTATTAGCCGCTGCAGTACCTTGCAACAATGGACGTCTTGCCGACCCTGGAAGAGCCAAGGAGCACGAGCCGGTAACAGTTCTTGGGCGGCGGTTTGCAGCTGTCTTCACATGACGAGGAACTACCAGGGCTAGGACCAGGGCCTGTTTGCTGTGAGGACATGGCAGTTTCTGGCTCCTCTTCGGACACAGCCGTTCTTCTGGACGGCGCCTCTCCCACTGGCAAAGAGACGTCGTTTGGAGACGCTCGGCTGGAACCACAGAGTCGAGACACGGCGTCCCTGAAGCAGGATGTGGCCCCGTTCAGCGCCAGCTGGAGCCCCGTGCAAGGTCCGGTCGCCACAGCTCCCGACATGGGCCCCGCGGTGTCGCGGCAGCCTCCCCTGCTGTCCCGTCCATTCTCCACCGTCACCACGCCCAGGGCACTTGCTTCTGGTGGTGAGGCCTCAGTCCACGCTCCTGCCACAACAACGAAAGTCACATTCTTTACAGTCCACAAACGAATTCTGTCCACATTCCCGCGTTTTGTCTTTCATTATCCACTGTTTACCTATCGTTTACACGTTTACGTCTCCAAAATTGGCTCTTTCCTTAGAGTTTTCTGAACAAAATTCTGCACGAACATTTTATCTTTCCAGTTGGTACTCGGGCACATGGTAGCGTTGTTGGTTGAGGCACTATGCTTCGAGCCGGAAGGTAACGGGTTCGAATCCCGATGAAGTGTTTTTCTTTCAATTTACCTAAACCTTCCAGCCGCACTATGGTCCTGGGGTCGACTCAGCCTCTAACAGAAACGAGTCCCAGGAATCTTCCTTGGGGGTAAAAGGCGGCAGGGCGTAATGCTGACAAAATCACCGCTAAATGTAAGCCGATTTTCTAGAGAAAATGTGGGAGCCTCGATGTCTCAAAACCCTGTGGGCCTTCATAACCTGTTACAGGGATAGCTTAAAGGCTTGGCCGCGCCATAGCTCAAGCGGTTAGTCGCTGGCTTCCCACCGCGGCGGTCCGGGTTCGATCCCGGGTCTGGTCAAGTGGGATTTGTGGTGGACAAAGTGGTGCTGGGGCGGGTTTTCTCCGAGTACTTCGGTTTCCCTTGCCAATCTTCATTCCACCAAATTCTCCATGATCATAATCACTCGGGGCAGGCTACAATAGGCCAATCAGTGGCCGCCGTGCCGAGTGGACCCAATTGGACTCCACCCCCCACTAAGCAAATTTAATTTTTTTTCATTATATTAGGAGGTTAAGAATCATAATTCATTAATTCATGTAAGATATATCACACTATTCGCCCCCTCCTTGGCACTACATCCCGAGTGGGCCTAGGCCCACATCCATGAAATTATTATTACACTATTAATAAGCCTACTATGCAAGTATAGTGAATAAAGTCTTTAGTTAACTGCTAAGCTTCTAGGTGATTATGTATTATTTCTCGACATGTGTACAAGTAAGCAACAGAATTTGTACAATTACTGTGTCCTAGACATTCTTTTTTATTTAAAACATATAAGGTTTCGGAGGAAGATTTGCTCCATCTTCATTGGGAAACTATGAAGTCAGGTTGAATTGTTTTAAATAAAACAGGACAATGCTATAATGTTCAGAAACACAATAATTTCATTAATATACCATCATCACAAATTTTTAGATTTCATTAACAGTATTTGTGTAAAACCTCTAGGGTTTTGCCTTTTATATCTGCTTAGTTGAAAGGAGAAAATGGTGTATGAGAAAACCGCAATCAGAAAATATTTTTATTTTCATTTGAACTTTTTTTAGGAATGAATGTGAGAGCATCATCAAAAGAATTCTTCTGTACAAAGAACTTATTGAGTGCAGAAATTTAAACCGTCTTCGCGTACCAGTTTTCTTCAAAATAAAAACGAAGCTAATCCTGTAACAGGCCGGGGAGGCCCATAGGCTTGTGAAACATTGAGGTTCCCACATTATCTAGACAATCGAATCACAGATGGTGGTAAGGTTGTCAGCTTTACGCGCCGGCTGCCCTTTATCCCCAAGAATATTCCTGGTACTGAATTCTGTTAGAGGCTGAGTCGAACCCAGGGCTATAGTGCGGCTGGAAGGATTAGGTTAACTGAAAAAATACCCCCACCCAGTTTTCTCTAATTATATTAAAATACTCCCCAGAGTTAAGACACTGTCACTGAACAATTCAGTGCATAAAGAATGTATTCAGTATTCCAAGATATCTGCTTTAACTACGATGAATATTTCTTCGACAAATTTAATGACATTTTGTTGGAGAACAAAGGACTTCTTACAGAAGCAGAAAGCGTAGGCGGGTATTCTGGTCCTGTTTCCACTAGGGAGCAATGAGTAAGGAATACTTTTCTTGTACGTCATTCATTAAATACAATTTAATTTTATATCTATTGAACCTTTTAGTTGCTATGAATGAAACGTATCGCTCAGATGTCTTCCGATATAAACGCTTTTGGAATTTGACGTCATCTACAGAAAGGAAACTCCACGAAACTGGGTGGTTCTTAAGAAGCAACCAGTCGCTCGGCTACTCAAGAATGTCCCAACATTCCATGGAAACTGAAGATTCATTACCGTGTTCACCGAAGTTCGTCACGATTATATATTCTGGGCCGATGAATGCAGTTGATACCACCCCATCCTAATTCTCTAAGATCCATGTTAGTATTGTGACATGACGCCTGAAAGCAGGAATAGTGAAGTCAGAGAAGACGGCCATTACTAGGCAACGGTTTGTTGAAACTATTTTCCTCCAATACCAGCTGGAACAGTCGGTTTCTGAGCAACACTAGGTAAACACAACGTGTTAGTTACCACGTCATTATGAGCTTATACAACAGAACGCAGGCATACATAGAACTGGAAAACTTAGTGGCAGCGATCTCTATTCGGTATTCTCGAAGTTATAACAAGTAGATCAGTATGACTAGACGAAACTCAATTCCGTGTGGAGGCGGGGTCAAATACCTCTTCCGTAACCCTGCGAGTCGTTGGAGGCGTCGAAAAAGGAAGTTTCGAATCTGAGATGGTAACATATTGTTGCGAGTACCACGGGACTCAGACCTGAGAATTACTGTGCTGGCGAGAGCCAGAAGCAATTATAAACGACAGACCCGTCCTCTCGTCAAAGAGGGCGCCCCACACCAATAAACCTTCAAATGTCTGACAGTAATAAAAATCTGGTCCGAAGCCTCAGATGGGCGCTTTATTCCAAGATAGTCTGGCCGTCTGACCGCCGGTCGTAACATAGACTCAGACTCAGAAGAGAGAGTTATGCTTGACACAGTCGCAGCCGAAAAGACATGAGCCGAGGACACGAATTCGTCATGGAAAGGAGTTGTGAGGATTCAGCTGTGAATTGTTAAAGTGTTGAAGGCGTTATTCATGTGTTATAGTTATTTTTATTTCGCTTAGTGGGGGTTGGAGTCCAACTGGGTCCACTTAGCACGGCGGCCACTGACTGGCCTATTTTAGCCTGCCCCGGGTAATTATGATGATGGAGAATTCGGTGGAATGAGGATTGGCATGGGAAACCGAAGTACTGGGAGAAATCCCGCCTCAGCGCCACTTTGTCCACCACAAATCCAACTTGACCAGATCCGGGATCGAACGCGGGCCGCCACGGTGGGAAGCCAGCGACTAACCGCTCGAGCTATGGCGCGGCCATGTGTTATAGTTAAAGCAACCTTGAGAGTGTAACAATTACTTGTACTTACGGCTTGTGAGTATCCAAGAAATCGATTCACCAATTCAATCCCCGTCTACAAGTCACTAAAACAAGTGACAATATTAAGAGTTCTATCATCTGGAAAATAACGCTTTGTAGTGTGCATATTTTTTGCTTGGTTTAATTCTTTGACGCTGAAGATGGAGGCAGAATATTCATCCTAAACGTCGCTTAACTTTCAACTGGCTACACAGCAGTATGTCCCACAAGATACAATTCTTCGTAACCACCGCTGTGTCAACTTAAAATTCTAAATATTGATATTAACATAGCCACGTCTAGCTCTTCCTAGTGGCATCCTTCCTTCTGGCTTTTTCACGAAATCGTCTCTCCCGTGCTACATGCTCTAACCATCTCTTCCCCCATGACTTGATCATTCCAATAATATTTGGCGAAGAGTAAATTTAAGAAGCTCCGCATTATGCAGTTTTCTATAACCTCTTATTTTATGCATCTTGTGTCCAAATGTGAAAGAAGAGCTCTCCTGCCATACTTGTTTTATAATTTGATATTTCGAGCTGGCAGCTATGATTTTAGCAGCCCAACTGATATAAAAAATATTTTTTTTTAATAATTACTTATGAGAATATAAAAAGAAACACTGAGAGGTAAGCAGTTACAGCCTAAAATATGACGAGCAATTAAATATTGTAGCGTGTTTTGTGTGTGNTTCCTAGTGGCATCCTTCCTTCTGGCTTTTTCACGAAATCGTCTCTCCCGTGCTACATGCTCTAACCATCTCTTCCCCCATGACTTGATCATTCCAATAATATTTGGCGAAGAGTAAATTTAAGAAGCTCCGCATTATGCAGTTTTCTATAACCTCTTATTTTATGCATCTTGTGTCCAAATGTGAAAGAAGAGCTCTCCTGCCATACTTGTTTTATAATTTGATATTTCGAGCTGGCAGCTATGATTTTAGCAGCCCAACTGATATAAAAAATATTTTTTTTTAATAATTACTTATGAGAATATAAAAAGAAACACTGAGAGGTAAGCAGTTACAGCCTAAAATATGACGAGCAATTAAATATTTTATGTAATAATTTGACCGTGTTCATTATATTATTTTAAATTCTACTTGAAATTGTTTGCGTGGCAAGAGTAGACTAGCAGATTTTAAAGAAAGTCTCGAGTAGAACGTCTAAGCGTACATTCCCTACGCACGGGTTTATAATTACGCAGACTGTGTCTGTATTAAATTTGACGGATATAACCTCAAACTGGCCGCCACTGTGGTCTAATGGTCAGAGTTCCTGGCTACAGATCCAGAGGTCCCGGGTACGATTCACGGAGCTACCAGATTTTCTGGGAAGTAGTGGGTCTCGAACGGTGTTCACTCAGCCTCGTGATGATTACTGATGAGCTATTTCAAGGAAATAGCGGCTCCGATCTAGAAAACGGAGATAAACGGCCTTGGGGATTCGTTGCGCTGACCACGCAACATCTTCTATCCGCTATAGTTGGCAGTAACCTCGCCAACAAGCGGCGGTCGCTATAGTTCGCTTGCGGACTAAGGCCACGGAGTTTTATACAACCTCAAACTTTCGCATCGTCGACATGTTTGCAACTGATTACTTATAAGTATTCACAAATAATGTGCAGGCACGTTTATGATATGTTTCTGTGCCGAATCTCCCATGTCTATTTCCACTGGTTTATTAGTTATTGACCTCAAGCCATGGGCCTACCTGCAGGATATTGTCGCATGGTCGCCATATTATTATTTTAAATTCCACAAAAATGTTGCCTAATTGCATAAATTTTGAAGACATGTTACCGTAATACACCTCACTTCCGGTTCCTAAATTACGTGGTGTTTGTGTTGCTCCCAAATCGTCAGTTTCACACATTGTACTTTTAGCTTTTTTCCAGTACACAAGACGGGAAGTACGGAGTTTGGTGCCCTCTAGTGGCATAACGTTCGTACAAAATTTCGTGACACACGGTCAGCTGCGTCAGCTGGTTCAGTAGTTGAAACGGGGAGGCATTCATACCGTCAGACGGCGTGGTGGTCACGAACCGGACTTCCTTTCAGTGCACTAACGAGGACGTACAGAAACTGCGCTGCAAGAAATTCTCAGGAGCAGGAGATGAAAAGTGCAGGCGGGACTGCCATCATGAGGAAACAATTTAAAATGTCGTCTGTGAATAAAGGAGTGTAATTGAAAAAAAAAAACTTCTGAACTGGTGAATAATTCTGGATAATGGCTTTCATATCAGTAGCTGTAGTAAAGATGGTTGCAAGGATAATAGTGAAACTGAAGTTTTATTAGGAATGAAAATAATCCTTGTAAAATGCATTACTGAAGTAGCATGAGTAATTTACCACATATCTGTTTGTCTGTAGACAGACTGATATATTTCCCTTGTTGGAATCCATTATTAGGAAACGACTAGTGGAGAGTGAAATAGGCCGAGGACACTAGTGTGTGTAGGTGTGTAATGGTGAACTGTAAAGTGTGGAAATAGCGATAGCACTGTAATTCAATGTAGTTGAACTTTCCAGTTAAGGAAATACTGAAATTATATCTTAAAAGATGCCATCATTCATAATCATGTTGTCACGTGATCATATACAGATTAATATAAGGAGGTGATAATGCATTCTTAAATAGGCTGTAGTAGCAGGAATTGATCAAGATGTGAGTTAAGAAAGAACATTCTTCTTTGTGTTGTATAAGAAAAGTCTGCATTCCAGGACGAGCAATGGAAACCAGAAGAATGTATAATTGCTGTTTGGCGTGTCTGAAACAAAGTACAAGATGCTGCAGTATGCAGCAGCAGTTGGTGGGAGGCTGATGTTCCAAGCATGAAATAAAGCAATCTGTGTTAACTGTACCAGGAATTCGACCTTTGCAAAAAAAGAAACCAAGAACAGATCCATGTGGAACTCTGAGCACTTCACGTTGCTGTCAGTATCGCAGGCTACATAGCGTCGAACTGTAGCACGTTCAGGGAATAATGAATTAGGAAAGATTCAGAAGGAAGGATCATGTCCTAACGGACTTACTCTCACGGATATACTGGAAGCGACACCACCATGGCGACACGGGTTCGAGTCCGGGTCATGTCATGTGGGGTTAGCGGTGGACAAAGTGACACTTTTCCTGTTCCAATTCGCATTCCACCGATTGCTACACAATCATCATCATCTATCCTCTGAGGCTCGTAAAATAGTCCAAACAGTGGCCTCAGCACCAAGCGGACTCAGTCTCACTCCAGGAGGAAAATAATAAAGCGAATACTGGGAGCGACTAGGGAAAAACAACGAAAAACCTCAGTCAGGTTAGCCGATGTCCCGGACTAGATTCGAATGCAGCAACTTACGAATACAGATATCCATGCTTTATGAAATTTGTCCGAAATGACAGACAACCCGAACAGACTGGGTCTGAAACGTTTCTGAGCTTGCATTATCATCAGAAAGAGGTGGATCCTTATATCATCACCAGAAAGTTATCAAGTTCAACAAACAACGGTCACCAAATGCGACATGCCGGAGATCATGTGGAACGCACAGGAATTTTGTTCCACAACGGTACCTACTCCGGTACGGGTACGAGGTACCCGACGCCATGTAGCAGACCGGCAATACGAGTTATCGATACGCCAGTCCACTTCGCGCTGCATGATGAGAGACACTCTCTGAATGACGAGGAAATGTGAATGCGGGGTTGTGAAGAGCGAAAAGCTTTTTCAGGAAAATCGCTATGTGACGCAATATGTGTATCTGTCCATCACACTGCAATGCATCACTTCCCAGGCGACTGTGTCTTGACGTTCACAGCAGAGATCATCACTAATCTCGTGTAAGTTTCATAAATAACCTCTGCTTTTCATCTCTACCGTGTACAGATATCCCTGCATATCATGAAACGCACCAGCTTCAATCCATCGCGAGCTGAAGTAAGTTTCGTTTATAAATTCGAGCGAAATAAAATATATGTAATTATGTACATTTCAGTGTTCTTCGGTTTAATCTGGCTACAGCATAATCCCGCATACGACCACTTTCTACGAAATCCCTAATAAAATTCTTATATATGAAGCTAAAAATTGCACCCAAAATAAGTAAGGATAATAATAAAAAATATAAAAAAATATGAGATCAACATATTGCTTAATTTTATATCTTCAGAAAAATAAAATTTAAAAGTCTACAGGCCGGTCACCGTAGCCGAGCTGTCTAAGGCATATACTGTCTTCCCTCGCTTAGAAACCGGTATCGTGGGTTCCAGTACCACTCAGGGCATGGATATTTAGTTTGTGTGTGTGCGTTTTTCTGTGTCTCTNTTTTTTACAATGTAATGGAATTTTCTTTCGGAAGCCTTATATCCACCTCGCCGAACCCCGAGGTTTAGCTAAACACAGTTTGAGAAGCACTGATTCTCTGCTCAGTCGGTATTGACAGAGTAGGGGCCAGACAAACGAGATTTCGGGCTTAGGTACGCAGCAGGGTAACAGATATTTCTCTTTACCACAACCTCCAGACCAAGTGTAGGACACACCCAGCCTCCTGTTCAAAGGGTACCGGGGGTCTTTTCCCTGAGGACATCTCCATCTTGTGCCCAGATTAAGTATGCAAGGAGTTACAAACTACTTCCCCGCCATAAGCCTTCAAGGTATGTTGCTTAATTAAACAAGGACATCTTTAACTTTCTTACTATCCATACGATTCCATTTGGTACTCAGCGAACGTAATGGACCTTGTTTGCAGGTGGTGCTAGTGTTCAGTTAGGAATGGAATAGCATCAAGTGTCACTATATTCCTTTCTCCAAATTTAGCTTTACAATCTTATCTCACATACATTGGTTGAAATATCTAGAGGTCTACATTTAAAATAATATCAATATTAAGATATCAAAATAGTACTTACTTACTTACTCACTCATGAAGCTGAGTCCTTCTTGAGGATTCGCCAATTCTAGAGCTACTCAAGAATTTCCCAGCATTTTATGGAACCCGAAGGTTCATTACCGTGTTCACAAGAGCCCTCCACTGGTCTCTATCCTGAGCCAGATCAATGTAATCCATACCATCTCATCCTATCTCTCTAAGATCCATTTTAATATTGTTCAGCCACCTACTCCTTAGTCTTCCCAGTGGTCTCTTTCTTCCTGGCTTCCCCATCAATATCCTATATGCATTCCTCTTCACCTCAATTAAAAATAGTAAAAGTAAAGCTATCTCTGTATCAGACCGTGAAGGCCCATAGGATTGTGAGATGTTGAAGTTCCCACATTTTCTAGCCAATTGGCTCCTAGATGGCCGTAAGTTTGTCAGCTCTACGCGAGGCCCGTCCTTTACCCCTAAAAATACTCCTGGTACTCATTTCTGTTAGAGGCTGAGTCGACCCCAGGGCCATAGTGCAGCTGGAAGGATTAGGTAAATTGAAAAATACACATCGTGAATCGATCATGTGACCTTCCTGCTTGTAGCATAGCACCTCAACCAACTACGCTACCGGGAGC
>NW_019731216.1:237871-249462 GCF_002891405.2 Cryptotermes secundus | reverse complement strand
ATCCGAACTCCCACTTATCCGAAATGACTTACAGTACCACCAGAAATATTTTGCATCTCCCAAAATTACAAATTTAATCTAATTCTTTCCTTGCTTGCAGTAAGAGAAATAGGATCGTGAAACATGATAATATACGTTAATGGACCTGTCCCTAGGTAAAAGATGCAATCCGGTTACCACTTGCCCTCAGGCTGGCGTGTAGTCGAACGTTCCCCATTTCCAAACGTTGTTTACATATAAAATGCACCTATAAATAGTTTAAATAAATGATTTCACCGAAAAAATATTTTTTTTAAATACAGTAAATCGAATGATTCAGTAGAATGAACACACAAGTGCTTTAATTGGTTCGGGTTATAGGATTTGAACTGTATTCAGAGTAATTCATAAGTCCCTCCGAAACTTCCGGACTCAGCAGGGCAACGGCGAAGATAGACACGGCAGAAAGGAACATATCAATAGGCAGAGAATCTCTCCAAGTTTGTTTGGGTAACATGTGCCGTGGCGTGCTTGCAAGTTTCACCGCTAGGGAGCAGTCGTGAAGAAATATGGCGAGGACAGGTGATAAGAAGCGTTCTGAGTGAACGTGTGGAGCCGGTATCTTTACGCGGAAAGACATTTGCGCAAAATGCGCCAGACGTTTGACTGAAGCACCTGCAATGCCCGGCTCACGCGATGTTTTGTCTTCTGAGGGCTCCTGACAAAAGTTTCTCACACACGCTCGATAGTCTAGGCCGATGGGCCTCGCCAGCCGGTTCGTTCCGCAGAGCACAGGCAGTGACTCAGCTGGAATTGTACCACGCATGGATGTTTTGTCCGTAGGTGGTTCTGTGTGGTACTTCGTCAGAAACCTCCGTTTCTCCGTCACAATTGACTCAGTTCTGCCAAATGTTCACAAACAGAACGCTTTCTTATCCCTTACTTATTACTGATATCTTTAAACTGGGTAGAAGATAAACTGCTAACGAGAAACCAAGGCTACTACGCCTGAAATAAACTGAATACAGAAGAACAAAACAGAAAATTTGTTTTGTGCAATATGTGTTATATGTTTAAGGATTTTGTGATTTGTTGTAGATTATTGACTGTGCATGATGAGTAAAAGCGTCAAAAGTTCTGGAACCATGCTATCACGTTTATATAAATGATACAAGTTTTTGTTAAATGTATCATCTTAATATGAGGGAATAATAATACCAAATCCTGAGTGGCTGCTCTAAAGTATTATCACGATTTAGGGGTGTGACTATAGACGGTGTTCGGATTGATGACACCAGATGTCACGGATTAGAGATGTAACTACAGAAGGAGTTCGGATTGGTGAACGTATTTATTGACCACTTATACACATGACTCTTAACTGCAGTCGTTTCTTGGTAACGGATATTAACAATGGAGATTTTTCAGCTTCTGTGATCATGACGCTGCCAGCTGGCTAACACTCACACAACTGAAATTCATTTCATTATAGCGCGATCTATTCTCAGCCTGCCTTGCAGAACTCAACTGGGCTCATTGCTCCAAATGTTCTGGCACGGACCACATAGAAAACATAATTCTTCTATTGTTGCGTGCGTATTCGTTGCAGCGGGAAGTTGTTTACAGAGCCGTTGCCTAGAAACGATCGCTGTTTATTCGTCTTATCTCGCAATCGTTGCATTTCAACGGCTGTACACGTTACAATTTTAGTACAGTTTGTATCTCTGATGATGGTTCCTTCAGGGTCGAATATCGAGTCGTCGAAAATACGAGTATGTAACTCTGTTGAATTGCATGCTGGAATATTTTTGTGTAGCTGAGCAACTAATATTTCCTCAAGAAGGATTCTGCTTGATTTAGTTAGTGAGTCGACGAAAAGAATAATCTTTTGTCCCTATCAAACGAAAAAATTAATTGTAGAATATAGAGACATTTCAGACACTCGTCAATCTGTTGTTCTATAGTCTTCAAAATAACACCAACGTCATCAAGTTGTCATTGAGTTGCTGCACCCTCTCTTTTTTCTTTCGTCATATGAAACCTCTAAACAAATGTGGTTACTATATATACAATTCGCAGTAATATTAAAATATTACATATTTGTGTATTTTATGTATTGTGTTTTACGGGTATTTCCTGTACATAATTAGAGCCGGGTTAGCGTAGTCGATATTGCAACTAGCTGCGGACTGGACGATCTATGGGTCGAGTTCGAGTCCCGGTAGGATCAAGAATTTTCTTTTCTTAGCGCTGTCCAAACCGGCTTTAAGGTCCACGCAACCTCCGATCCATTGCGTGCCGGGTGCTTTCTCCTCTGAGGTAAAGCGGCAGAGGCGTGTAGCTGAGACCGCTCACCTCCAACTAGTGCTGAGGTCAAGAATATGTGTATCTATACATCCACTCCCCCATACGTCTTCATGGCGTACTGCTTAATTAGTTAAGCACAGGAACAACTTTTACTTTTATTTGTACATAATTTGCACTAGTACAGAATCCTACACATTAAAATTTGTTTCATACAACCTCAAAGCTTGGTCTACTCGCCATGCTGGTAGCTTGCAACATACCAGTACAGAAATACATTTCAGTTAACATAAGTATATTTCCAAAACAGCGAACATCTGCCTGAACAGCTTTAACTAGCTGGTATTTCTAACGGAGACGCGGATTATTTTCTGTCAGGAACAAATTTTTAATATTATTGATAATAACTTAGTGCTTAAAGTGATTAAAGTAGTCGGTTTGCACAGTCGCACAGGGACCGACGTGAATATGCGCCACAAATAGGCAAGTAATTAATATTAGGTCTGCTCACGTTCTGATACTGGCAAGAATACAATTCTTCTCCAAACTTCAGAAGCTTCAGTAATAAATGAACACTTTTAGTTAATGAAATAAGACATTTATATTATCACATAAAACTAATCTACTCTGTCACAAGGCACGAACCCTGTAGTGAGAGAAACACATGACTGACGCCATACTGTGCAACAATGCCTGGAACTCCTAGAAATTGTTTTCCTACCCCTTGGAATATTCAGAATCGCATTATGCATGCACAATAGATTGATAATCCGGACTGCGTAATATCTGTGTGCCCATAAAGGTGACAATAGTGGAGCCAGGCAAAAAATTCCCACGGATCTTCCCATAATCCGCTTCTACCCATCTTTCTTTCACTCCCCTTACTTTATCTCTATTTTTCCTCTTCAGTGGCTGGATTACTAGTTCTACAGTCGCATTAAATGAGGGACGCCGGTAGGAAGCATAGAATGGTAGAACGAGAGAGTAGAACTTCCCCTCATAACAATTCTTATCCCCTGCTCGTGAGAATTCTTAGGCTGGCTCCGCTAACGATCTTCACTCATCGCTCTAACGTTGGTGAGGTAAGTTCAGGGGGGAAGTTCCCACCAGAACTTTGAAGAATAAGCCTGTAGATTTTTCTTCGTGGTGTCGAACTAAGTCCACTTGGTACTGCAGGCAAATCTGGCCTATTGTACCAGCCCCAGATGATGGTGATTGTGGAGAAATTGGTGGAATGAAAATTGGCAGAGGAAACCGAATTACTTAGAGAAAACCTGCCCCACAGCCACTTTGTCCACCACAAAACTCATTTGACCAGACCCGTGCTCGAACCAGGGCCTCCGCTGTGGGAAGCCAACGACTACCCGCTTGAGCTATGGCGCTGCCAAGACTGTAGTTACTGCTAAGAATGAAACTATCATCATGAAGCAGAGTCATTCTTCAGAAGTTAGTAAAAGCTCAGATAATTAAAAAATATGCTCTTTTTAATGTACTCAAAGGTTCAGTGTCGTGATCACGGGGATGAAACCAGTGGACAGAGTTCCGTTCCGTTCAGTTCACACAATCCGTCAGTATTACGAAGCCCTGTGTGACATTCATAACATACTGAGCTTCCCTACTCCTCATCAACCGCCCTGACAATACCTGTAGATAACACGTTAATAATTACTAGTTATTTACTTCTCCGAAACCAAAATATGTTTTCATTTATTATGATATTCTTCAGGTGGTCATCTGTACAAATATACCGGTAAACTGCTTATTATTCTTCTGTATTTCAGCATCCTGTTGCAACCCATATTAAAACGTCTATGTATAACACAACCCGTCAATAATGCAACAACTTGTTCCTTTTTCTTCCACTTACGCTTTTAACATAACGTGTTTCGGCCCTAGATGGCCATCCTCAGGTGTCCTAATATATTAAAACTGTTACACTGCATTAATATGCGCTAAAATCACTCTGTAGTCCACTAAATAAAATAATTTAATGGATTTTATTAAGTGGACTACATTGTGTGATTACGATAAATAACAACTCAGTTATACAAATTGCAATATGTCAGGAGATAAAAATTCTTGCGACCATTCGCGACCCGCTTGGGATCATGGGCCCACAGTTTGATAAACTTTGCGTTATCAGATGAGCAGTCCCATTACGTAAACTTGTAAAGCAACATGAGGAACATGAGCCTCAGTTTGATAAATTTCATCACGTCGCAAGTTCCCGTTACTGGGCTGCTTCTGCGTATATTAAGTTTGTTTGAAGCACCGTTACAGTGGGGCTTCAAATTAACATGGCCGAAAATCAATTTCCTTTATCTTTGCTGTCTTTACAGTTGACGATAAGAGTTCCTGCTACGAAGGTAAAAATTCTGAGGAAAATGGAGACTTTCTGTTTATTTGCCGAAGAGAGGAGGCTTCTTGTTATAATAATCGATTTGTTTTTACACCGCGTGTAAAACTCTGAAAACCAGTCATAGTTCCTTAACGTACTGCATGGATATTATGGGACATAACAAGGGATCTCCATGTTCATATACGGCCCTCCCGTTTGTTCTGTGTGGTCCGCTGGAATATTCTTCCTTCAAACAAAATATGTTAACGATTTCCTCATATTAAAAAAAGAAGTTGAACTTTGTAGAAAGAATTTTTACGAAAAAGGCTTACTAAATATTTGTCGTAACTTTTCAACTGCATGCATACGACACTCAATAAATAACTCAGAAAAGAATCGACTTAGTACGATTCAATGATGGCATGAAATATCCCTATAATAGCATGCCTCTAAGAGGATGATTCTTGAGGATATATTGGCATATTGAAAAAAAAAGTAAGTAAGTACATGGAGCTGAATCTTCCTTGAGAAACCACCAGTTGCTCACTTACTCATGTATTTCCCACCATTCTACAGAACACGAAGGTTCATTGCNCACTACTTTTCGGAAAATCTGGTAGCACCGAGAATCGAACCCGGAACTCTACCAATTAAGGAGCATTTTTGTAATGCGGCACGCAAGTGAATATGTAAGATACAGCGCGACATTTCAGTGGTTCTGAAGCTGGACAGCCCTAGGCTATAGGGCTGAAATGAGTTGAAGGTAAATATTTGCATGCGCAAGCTTCGCCCCTGCTCTCTAAACGTATTCGTTCGCGTTTCATAAAATGCGGTATTTAACGGAACAGCAAATTACAATTGAATCTCGAAGTTAAAAGGAGACACCCAACAAGCGATTTTTTTAAATAAACAAAGGATGAGGAACATTTTGTTCTCCCAGCGTCGCTTTTAATATACTCTATATTTGCTTTTTGATTTTCCTTTGTATATTTAATTTTGTTATTTGAAGTCACGTGTATTGCACAGCAGAGCCATCTGTTGATTATTATCACAATTTTTTTTAATTAAGAAGATTTCTACCTTTATAAATATCCAGAAGCTTTCATTACAAACGGCGCTTTGTTTGCAGAACAGAGGAAAAACCAAATTCACCAATTACTTTTTCTGAAAGCGACCGTTTCGGTTCGTTGACGAGTTGATAGAAACACGTGACTTCATTTTATAGAACGTTCTTTGCATAATTGGGTCAGTTAATTTGATTCTTCAGTGTAGATAGGCGAATGACTGGTATATTCCAACGGAAAAGCCGCCCCCTCCTCAGGTAACGCTGCTTGAGAAGTTTATGAACTTCCCCTTCAGCCGCAGGTGGACTCATGCAACATGATTAAATAAGGTGTGATCCTCCGATATGAAAATCTCCTCCAGAGAAAACAGTGCACCGCACTCCCAGCATTTTCTGTCGTTGATCTTTGGTATGCTTAAACTCAGAAGATATTTCATCCCAAAAAATAAGTCGCATAAAAATCTGTCAGGATGTGGACTTAATATTTTCACGAATTTATGGCTGGGTGACTAATAATTTTGGGGTTTTTGATTGGATGATTGGATTTATTGAGAGCTTCTTTTACAATCTCTCTTAATCACAATCAATCTACTGCAAAGTACTCACTCCAATCTCCTTATCACCCTTGTCGTTTTCAATTCTCTTCAGTCTGATTTGATTCGGTTCTGAACCAGTTATATACTGTCGAGGCGGACCAATAGAAAACACATCCGTTGCCCAGGAATAGATATATGCGATCATATAGAAAACATCTCTTCTTCTATTGCTGTATTTACAGTGCGTTGCATAAAAAAGGAAATTATCCGATTGTTGCCTGCGTAATTTGGCAGTAGCTTAGCAATGGATGTCCTATTGTTCTGCGCGTTTGCTTCTACGGGAATGTGTTTAGCGACCCGTTGCCTAGCAATGGACATGGCGTGGACCACACAGAAAACACTTCTTTCAATATCTTTTCTATTGTTGCGTGCGCGTATTTCGGGCATTGCCTAGAACTGGGTCTACATGTCACAGTATCTTCAGTCGGATGTAGTAACGAAATGAAAAATTTTTGAGGTATAAACAAAACTCCTGGCTAGAGAAATTACATCAAAGAGGTTATGATTAATTAGGCATGGGACTCAAACTGAACACACTTGAAATTTATAAGGAAATCTGAAGAGGAAACCGACTGGAAAGGGATTGCTATCGGTACGGGCACACAAATGAAGGACGACGATGGGCGGCGGGTGGGGGTGGAAAGCTAAGCATCTCTCCCTAGTCCGGAATTTCGGAAAAATCAAAATTGAATAAAGGATGAAGTACATGAAACCGAAATTATTTGTATATGTGGGGTCATCACTGTTTCAATCCTGAGAGGCACAACTGCACGACGATCGCCAAAATATTGAAAAACCTTATAAATTAAAAATTTTAGGCAGCTCTCTTGTTGCTCCTCCGTCCCTGGACAAAAATGTGGTCATGTCATGATAATTATGTTATGGATCTTGAGGGAATATGCTTTCGTTCACGTGGTGAATTGAGCCGAGTCAGCATTGCACTGAAGGGCTTTGGTGTTAGTGGCGCCGAGGGCGGCCCCATAGCTCAAGCGGTTAGTCGCTGGATTACCACCGCGGCGGCCCGATTTCGATCCCGCGTCTGGTCAAGTGGGATTTGTGGTGGACAAAGTGGCGCTGGGGCGGGTTTTCTCCGAGTACTTCGGTTCCCCTGCCAATCTTCATTCCACAAAATTCTCCATCATCATAATCACCTGGGGCAGACTACAATAGGCCAATCCGTGGCCGCAGTGCCGAGTGGACCCAGTTGGACTCCACCCCCTTCACTAAGCGAATTAAAGAAAAATAGTGGCGCTGAATCTTTGAGTTCTTGTACGAAAACTGGTTAAAAATTAGAATGCATGAGGACGGCTGTCTCTGTTTCAGTCGCTTGCTTTAGGGAGCACTTCTTGTTTCTCAACCATGAGATATATCGGACGCAATTTGTCAGTGTTGCCACGATTTATCTTTCCGGATCATCTGCAATTTGCTTTCGTTACAGCCTCTTCCTGTCTACGAAAGCTTCCCACATGCAATTAGTATTATCATGTTAGAGAAAGACTGTTCTAAAGCAACTGGTGGAGGTAACATTGCAGGGTCAGGAACTCATCTGCATTTTCGTTACAGCTACTTCCGGTGTACAAAAGCTTCCCGCATGCAATTAGTATTATCGTATTTAAAAGTAAGACTGTTCTAAAGGAACTGGTGGAGTTAATATTGCAAGGTTGTTAATCCATTTTTACATACAGGCCCCCAACCCAGTTATGGTAAAGTGATTCAACTTTAAAGAAGTTACAGCCTCGCTTTTCATCTCTGGTAGCATTACTTCTTAAACTATGAATTCCGATGTGTCGTAAGGACCCACTTTAGGATCAATGCTATTTAACAGTTTCATTGATTATATTTATGGAAAAAACATAAAAAACTAAAATCCGCAAGCGAGCTATACCGACCGAGGGACCGCTGCTTGTCGGCGAAGTTAGTGTCAACTTTTGCGGATAGAGGGTTTCGCGTGGTCAGCGCAACGGATCCCCACGGCCGTTAATCTCGGTTTTCCAAACCAGAGTCCCTATTTCCTTGAAAGAGCTGCTCAATTATCCTCACGAGGCTGAGTGGACCCCGTTCCAGACCCACTAATTCCCAGAAAATCTGGTAGTGCCGGAATCGAGCCCGAACCTCTAGATTTGTAGCCAGGAACTCGGACCACCAGACCACAGAGGCGGTCTGATATTTATGGATCATTTTAATTCCAAAATCTTTGTCCGATGATGACTTTAAGGTGTATCGCAGCATTAAGCAAACTGAGGGCTATAAATCCCTGTAGTCTTATATTGACCCTTTGCACAGAATAGCATGAAACTGTAAAACTGTGATTATGTACTTTTCTTGTGAACTAACACTGTTAACTTCATATAAAGATATTGCAGCAAACTAGTTGCTTGTTATCAGTATGTTAGAGCTCAGAAGTTTACTGGGGTGTAAGTTCTATATTCACATATGTGTTCATTACATGTTTTTCTTAGCTTTTAAAAATGTTATGCGCGATTCGTTGCATTATCGATGAGTCTTCTTTTCTGACTATTAATAGTGTCACAAGTATCAGAGTGACTAAGACTCGGGTTTGGATTGTTAATTGGATTTATTAATAACCTACATGTCGTAACCGCAATTAATTATTACATGACTGCTGCTTTACACAATGTACAATCACCCCACACTAATCTCTTCAGTCTATATGCACTAGTCTTCACGGATTTATCACATAGGAACTATAACAGTCTCATTGAATTACACACTCTAAATATTACACATAAATAAAATCTTGTAATCAGTATGACATATTCACAGGCTGACTTCTTGTATTCTTCTGTATTCCTACTTCCAATTCGTTCTGAACTTACGGCTCACGGACTTCCTTATATAGCCGAGGCACGGACATGGACCCACAGTAAACACATAGCACGTGATCGTTATCCAGCCCGCCTATTGAGGCGTCGGTCGGATCTACACAAAACACATGTCACGTGATCACTCTCCACTGCTGTGACGTCATCGCGGACACGGAAAACATAGTTTCCTCTATTGTTGCGTGGTGGACCGAGTTTACAGAGCTGTTGCCTAGCAACACGAGGACCAAATACTTTACATTAGTCTTAAGCTATTATACAATGCTCTAGTCCGTTCTACACTTGTGTACACTTCTGTCGCCTGGAACTCCATTACATTGACTTTTCACTTACGTCAAGTATTTCTGCACTTCAGTCCATTTCTCGATACCTGAACTCTTATCAGTGTATTTAAAAATAAATATTGTTGCCATGGGAGCCTCCAGGAGTTATTCGGAAGGGGTGGGTGAACAGCCAGAAAATATAGATACAAGCTTGCACTTAAGGCGTTCAAGACTACGGTCACTAATTAAACTACTTCTAATTTCATTGTTAATAGTCTTTAATATGTTCCCATCTTTTTTGGCCTACTTTCTTTTTTTGAAAAAATAAAATAAAATAAAATTAGGCTCGTGAGGTCACCCTGCTGCGTGTCTGCATATCCCACCTATCAACTTCTGAATGCCTGAACCAATCTTTATGAAACATGCTATGTACATCATGAAACCTGATCCCCTTCCATCAGCCTGTATGTCCCGCTATCGTTGCCAAGCAACGACACGGCAAAAACATTATCGCGGCAAAGAATACACACGAAACGACAGAAGAATTTTCGTACTCCTAGTATTTATGTGATCTGTCATATCAACGAAAGTGGGCCTTTATTTCTTTCTAAAATTTCTTGTTCACATTTTGAATGCCACCCCCTCTGCCTCCTGTTGTTGCCCGTTTTTCTGACTACTGCCAGTTAACGGATACCTAAGAAGTTGATCAGACACGATTACACCATGGCCAAAACGTTTGTCCTTCAGCTAGATGTGGTTCTGCGGCCAATGTTGTCCCCTTAACACCAACTATATTTTGTTAAATCTATTAATAATTCGTACTTGAATTATAAGATATACTTTATCGACACTCTTGGTTTTATTAGTATCATCTGGTTTATACTGTTGTGTTATCTGTAATGTCTTTTGTGTTTATCTTTGATATCTGCTCCCCATTATGGTTTGTTTCCATCTTCTCGTTAATGTGCAGCTGTTTTGTTGTCTGCAGCGCTTGTCTGCAATTAGTTTACTGCCATTGTCAATCAGTTTAATAAACTAGTTGAATAATAAATTGTTATTATTTCACAAATATGTTTAATGATTTGTAAGGGACTTAAACCAAGACACAAAAATTACGATTTAAATTAATATTCCTACAATAAAAATTACGTATGATGTGAGGTTTTCACGAGGGCACATGGTAGAGTAGTTGGTTGAGGCACTATATTACGAGGTGGAAGGTCGCGAGTTGGAGTCCCGATGAGGTGGACTCTTTTAATGTACCTAATCCTTTCAGTCGCATTATGGCCCTGTGGTCGAATCAGCCTTTGACAGAAATGAGTACCAAGAATTTTCCTGGGGGTATAGGGCCGCCGGCGCATAAGGCTGATAACCTTACCTCCATCTATGAGCCGATTGTCTACAGAAAATGTGGAAGCCTTGACGTCTCACAGCACTATGGGCCTTCACGGTCTGTTACAGGGATAGCTTTACATTTTATCTTTGAGGTTTTCACAGCGGTTGTTGTGAAAATTATTATCATCCGGAATATAACGCCGTGTGGTCCGTTGAAAGTCAACAGACGTTTCGGAGGAACATATCTGGGTCGAATTTCCATGATTATTATTGTTATTATTATCATCAGCATCATCACTCCTAACATCTAGTTGGTCTACATTTTCATGATCTAATTACATAATTCACAGAATAAGATAAACGCGGCTAACAAAGGATCACTTAAATTTTTGAACATTTTTAATGATATATAATATTAAAGCATATTTCTTGAAGCCGGTATTTGGTGTATGTTGTGTAAAAAGTTATTTTCTGTCATTACTGCTACCATCATTACTTTATTCTTATTTCTTATTTATAATATAATTTTATTTGGTAAACACCACCCGCTTACCCACCATGAGCTACAATTAAAAAGACAGTACCCAGTACTGCTACACATATTTGTTGAAATGGACATTCCCATGAAGAGCGCTATTCTTCCTGTATATCATGAGCACAGCCTGTTTTACTTGTTACGCTTATCGATCGTACTAGACAGAACACTCAACATTTCTTTAAGATTCATGTACATTAAATTTCTATTGTCAAGTTCTTGTTTTTTATGTTAATTTTGCTTCCTTATGAGCACAACTGCATCAATAAAGAGACGGTTGTTATTATTATTGCCATTGTTGTATTTATTGCTAGAATAATGAAAATAATAATAAT
>NW_019731216.1:208248-236128 GCF_002891405.2 Cryptotermes secundus | reverse complement strand
ATAATAATAATAATAATAATAATAATAATAATAACAATCATTATCATATAGGATATATGATGTGTATAATATTCCTGAAAAACAAAATATACACTGTTGTATCAACATTTGCTATATTCTGCTGTAAACGTTTTCAGGAATATTGTTGTGTAGACTGTCCCCATTATACACGCTACATACAATACCCTGTATATGAGACACAACAGAGTGCTTACTATTAAGAGAACCTTTATAACAATCGCAATTGGACAATATATCCATTCTGTATCTTGAGGCGCATGAGTGATTAATGATTAGCTGTTTAAAGATGCTCTACCAACTGCATAGATTTGCATCTAATAGCAGGATAATTGTAAGAAAGTGTATCAATATGCAGCTATGACTTATATTTTACCAGGACATGTATGGAGGGACTGAGAGAAACCACTAAATCTTCCGCTGAGATAGCTTATTTTCGGGACGAGGTTCGAATCCGGAATCTCCCAATTACGGGACAGGAGTGTTTGTGGCTCTGTGCGAAGTTATATTAAGGTGGCAGTGCTATTGATTGTGGACTATACTGGCAACCTGCACAGTGAGGTGCAGTGAGGGACACAGATATTTTTTTTGGGGGGGGGAACTTCATTCCAAATTCAATTCATGGGACTACGGATATTTACTGAAGTCAGAGTGATGATTGTGTCATCACTTCTTTATGGAACGAAAACCTAAATAACCCGCCCAAACGGCGGAAATACGCTTCTTACACGCAAGTAAATTACTTTAAATCGTTTGGAATTGGGAAGAATGCGATTTCCAGGCGGTATATCGGTATGTTCTCCTTCCAGGAAGAAATTCAGGACTAGTGAATTTACTATACCGTGAACAGAGAATGAAATATAGTTGAGAAACGAAAGGGATCTTTCGATTTAAATCAGAGATAAATGAGAATTCTGGAAGTCAAAGAAGAACTGGGATGCCGGAGGGATCACGCGGAGGTAGCACGAGGAAATGCGAATGCGATTTTGATTACGCTAGGTAATAAGGTCAGGGAAACAAACGAAAACGTCCTATTCTTTCATTTCTAAGATTTTTTTTTACGCCTTTGACTGCTCCTCACGCCAAATTCCAATCTCTCGAGATTTTATACGTCTTTCTCAGACAGGCCTTGCTCCCTCATTAGTTCCAGTTCATCTTCATTCCTGTTTCGTTGTTGTCTTGCCCCTTTTCCGGAGCCGCACTGGACTCTATTCAAGTGCCTGGAAACGCAGACGGTTATCTTCCAATCAAATAAAAAGCCATTTTTATATAATCATCATCATCATCATCATCTTCTTCTTCTTCTTCTTCTTCAGATTTATGGTATAGACCCCCTGGTATGTTAAAATTAACTTAATTTTTTTTACAATCTGGTAAGACTCCTTGCATGGGGGATGGGCCCACAACAAGACTTCTTCGTACACAGAGCCACACAAGAACAAAAGTACAGGTATCCATACCCCAGAGCAGGATTCGGAACCACGATCCCTGTGTTGCAGCAATCGCGAGCCTTATCCTATGCGGCACGTCTGAAAGGTAATTTTAAATTAATTAATGAATATTACAAAAAGTAAAGCTATCCCTGTAACAGGAAGTGGAGGCTCATAGGGTTGTGAGACGTCGAGGCTCCCACATTTTCCAGGCAGTAGGCTCATAGATGGCGGTGTGGTTTTCAGCCTTTCTCGCCGGCCGCCCTTGACCACCAGGAATATTCCTGGTGCCCATTTCTGTTAGAGGCTGAGTCGACCCCAGAGCCATAGTGCGCCTGGAAGGATTAGGCCAATTGAAAAAATCCACCGCATCGGGATTCGATCTCGCGACCTTCCAGCTCGTAGCACAGTGTCTCAACCAACTACGGTATCGCGTGCCTCCAATTAGTGAAAATTAACAAATTTAAATTAATAACGCTAATTCCAATTCTGGAAACGAAAACTTTGCTTCACATCACAGTTTTGCGTATTTAATTCTGAGGCAAATCACTGAGTTAATTGCTTTTGATTTCTTTCCTTAGTGTTGTTATAATTTTTGCCAACCGCCTTGTAAGAAACTGACATATGATTGAATAAAAGGTTATTCCGGTTTAAATGACGTTTAAAATTCTGCAATGCATGATGTATACAGAATGCGGTGGTATTACGTCTTTTTAGGCCGGTCACGGTAGCCGAGCAGTCTAAGTCGTGTACGGTCTTCGCTCGCTTGGAAGCCGGGATCATGGGTTCGAATCCAACTCAGGGCATGGATGGCTGAACTACTGTATGTGCAACTTGGTATATATATATATATATATATATATATGTATATTTTAACGTGTAGTACCGTTGCTAAACGGAGACTCTCTAAACAGCGGCCCTTGCTAGTTAACGCCGACAACATACACGTACGCAAAAAAAGAACGGGAATATGCAATCAGCTTCTAAGCAACGGCTCTGTAAACACGTTCCCGCGAAACGAGGCGCACACAACAATACAGTTATAATGGAAACACGAATGTTTTCTGTTAGGCCCGCCCCGAGGCTATATAGCGAGGACCCTAGGCCGTTAAATTTGTAAATATATGTAAATAGTGAAAAAGGACTTACTAATACGGACTATGACTGACAGATGACAGACCCAACCTCTCGTCAGAGAGGGCGCCCCAAATGGACAGGCACTAACTTTCATATAAGAAAAAAAGAAGAAGAAGAAGAAGAAGAAGAAGAAGAAGCGACAATAATCTGGTCACAGACTGACTGACCGTTCAGTCGCAATGTGACTTGGACTTGGACTTGGCTGAGGCAGTCCAGTTGAAAGTCCGCCTGTGAGGAGAAGATTAGGAGGTTGGTGTGTGAAATGGCCGCCAGCCTGTGACCGAGTTAGTTGATGGTTCTCAGTTGAGATTTCTGTTCTGTACGGGAGTTAGCTACAAGAGTGAGCTGTGAAGAAATGACTGTGTGTCTGATATCTGTAGGGTGTAACTCAGTGAGCACATACGCAACAACAAAAGAGCTGAAGAAATACGTCTTCTGGGATGTGGCATCGTGTAGAAATTGTGTTAACCGACGTTTCGGAGGAACATCGGTTAACACAATTTCTACATGGCGCCACATCCCAGAAGACGGCTTTCTTCATAGTCACCGCCGTGAAAACCTCAAATCTTACAAAAAAGAATTGTTGAAGGCGTCGTTTTATATGTGGTCCGTGCCGTATCAAAGGGCAGCAGGCGATTGGCAATCTCCATGCCTCTGTCTGTGACTTTCCCTAAAACATGGTACAGTTTGATTTTAGTTTCCTATCACCAGCACAAAATTTAATCAGAACAGGTTGAGGAGATTCAAAGTTAAAACATGCGTTCAGACAATGCTGTGTTAATCATAATGGATGTTTTGGAAATAACCAAAAGAAGGCCAGAGTTAAAAAGAAAATCTTCAGAAAATGTGGAGACACCTTATTCTATGGTTTACAGGCCTATAATATTTAATGTTCATAATTCAAAGTACGGACGATCACCCATACTGCTCCTGCAGGTAAAGCCCGGAAATAAGACTTTAAAACTAACCGTCACTCCTCAAAGAGCTGTAAGCTTTGCCAGCATCCAGAGAGGAAAACACCGGCATCAACTAAGATTAGATTCAGAAGTAATCCCAAGGAAGACGAGATTAATGTCAACATGGACTTCAGTAAAAATTTGTAGAGAGCAGCTAACAGTAAACAAAGAAAGATCCGATCTGTTGCAGCCTGTATATGATGTGCTCTTAGAACTGGAATCGTCAACCAGTTGCCCGCACACCTCTTACTGCACTCGAGAAGGGTTTTGGATGTTTGCAAAAATCATAAAATCATATTTTGAGATCTTGGGTTCTTTATGAAGATTTCTGTGTTCTGAGGTGCGATGTCGCACAGACCGGTAGGTTTTTGCGAGAGAACAAGAAAGTAAGTCGAGTGTCAAAGTTAAAGTCACTTTACGACCTACGGTCAGTGGGTCAGCCCGTCTTAGTGTCGAGTCCCATCTAGAGCGAATGTCCAGATTTTAATTACTGTTTTACTGTTGCTATGGATTTGTCAATGTCTGGCGTCCTCTCTGATGAGAGGACGTGTTTATCAATTATCATAGTAATAGTCAGCAGAAGACGTCATTTATATTTATAGAATCTGTCAGTTGTCAATGAGTACATAGTAGAGATTACTATCATTTTTGTGGAGTGTGACTATAGACTTCGTTTGTATTGGTAATTGGATTTGTAGGACACTTTAATACAGCGTGTAATTATACTTACAGTTCACCGTTACAAATACACTAGTGTTCAGAGTCATGTCTTCGTTGTCGTTACTTGGTAACGGCCTTCAACGGCGGACGTTCCCCTTCCTCTGGATTCCCGAACTATCAGCGGCCTCAGCTAGAAATTTCTAACAGCACCAACTCACAACGACAGAGCGCCAGTTCTCCAATTAACTGACTGACTAACTTAGACACTCACCAGCAAACTCAACTCAACTAACTCTCACTAACTGTTCTGCTTACATCTCGGCGCGGACCGCTCAGAAAACGCCGTTCCGTTATTGCTGTGCAATTATTGCCGTGGAAATATGTTTGTTTGCGACGCCATTACTTAGCAATGGCTGTTGCATAGCTACTTCTTTAGCGGTCGTTGCCTAACAAGGGATGCATATGCCATAATACACTATATACTAAACTCCGTGGCCTGTAGCCCGCAAGCGAACTATACCGACCCACCGCCGATTGTCAGCGAAGTTAGTGCAAATGTTAGCGGATAGAGGGTGTGGCGTGGTCAGTGCAACGGATCCCCACGGCCTTTAATCTCGGTTCTCTAGACCGGAGCCGCCATTTTCTTGAAATAGCTCCTCAATTATCATCACGAGGCTGAATGGACCCCGGTCCAGACCTACTACTTCTAAGAAAATCTGGTAGGGCCAGGAATCGAACCAGGGATCTCTGGATCTGTAGCCAAGAACTCTGACCACTAGACCACAGAGGCGGTCCAATACACTATATACGTACGAGTATATACGTACAATATGTACAAGACCTCTGTGAGCCCAGGCTGAGAAATGCAGATCATGCCCTATCTTAAGTAGCTCAAGCTACAACGGTAGCCTAGTTACGTGCACAGTAGTATGCTTGGCCGCTGCCAAGTATAAGCCTCTTCTTATATTTTGAAGTCGAGTGTGCAAAGTGGTAGGAATATACGTCGTAAGCAAAGGAATAAGGCAATAAGGCCTGTCATTCTGTGGCCATACTTAGCCATCTGCCATCGGCCCTTGGTACTTCTTAAACCTCTTCCGCTTGTACCCTCCAACCCAAATTCTGCCCTGAGAGCACCTTCCAGCTGCTTCTCAGTGAACTATAGTTGTGACGCTACAGCACACTGCATGCGGCACTCGTTAGGAGTGAGCGAAAGGTGAATTGTCCTGTGCTTAACTAATTAAGCACTATGCCTTGAAGGCGTATTTGGCGGTCACTGGTCAGCTTCAAACCCCGCCCGCTTTATCCCGGGGAAAGAACCCGCGGTACCTATTGGAAAGAGGCTGGGTGGGCCCCAGAAACAGCCTTCTAGATAGTCTGCTCATAGATGGCGGTGAGGTTTTCAGACTTACGCGCTGGCTGACCTTTACCCCAGGAAGATTGCTGGTACTCATTTCTGTTAGAGTCGACCCCAGGGCTACAGTGCAGCTGGAAGAGTTAGGTCAATTGAAAAATCGAATGACCTCATCAGGAGTCGAAACCGCGACCTTCCGGGTTGTGGCATAATGCCTGAAACAACTACGCTACCGCGTGCCCCATATCGATTGTGGTAGGACTGAATTACAACCGTTCAATATCTATGTAAGCTTCTCAAGAAAGACTCTCCTACACGGCCTTATTTAGTTATGTTTTTAGTAAAGGCGTCCATCTCATGTCTCTAAGTTCAGAATAAGAATTTCTCCCGAACAGTAGGGTCGTGTAGGTTTGTAATGCCATGAATTCAGGATAAGAGCTACGCGGCCTGCCGAACCCACAGGGGCAGTATCCTTCACAGCCACGCCGTGAGAGCGGAGAATACGCTGAAACTCGACATAATTTTCATGAAACGTTAAGCAGCTAACAGTTGGTTCAGGGTCCTTATTAAACCACAAATCACATAACCAGTCAATCCCTTCGGATAACTGGGATTTTGGCCTTTTTCTGACGGACCCAACAGAATATTTGTCTCCCATCCCTCCCATGAGGATGGAAAGTGATCCAGTTTCCGAAATGTCTTCTTCTAATAACGGACGACGAAAAAAAACCCTTCTCCATGTCGATACACAACGGACACTTATGCAGAACGTCAGGTAAATATTTATGTTGACATAACAATTTTGATCTGACTTTGCGTTCCACTTTTTTGCGTTCCACTTTTTTGCGTTCCACTTTTTTGCCGTCAGTGTGCAATGTCGATTAATATACCCTCTTCGTTTTCCTTTATTGTCACCACATGTTTCGGCGTAACCGGTCGTCATGTGTGCAGGTTGTTGCGATGACGGACTCTTCTGCTCACTGTAACGCTTATGCAGTTACCGCGGATTCTGGGTTATGTGGGTTAAAGAGCTGTTTATTTGGGTGTTTGCCTTATGGTTTTGTTGGTTTGTGGCCTATGGTTGTCCGGAACGTTTCTGTTAGGGCGAAAGTTTGTTGTATGGCGGTCGGCCATCGCGGTTGTTCCTTGTAGATGTTGCAATGAGACGGCAAGAAAAGCGGAACACAAAGTCAGATCTGCTTAGTGGAACAGGAAGCTGCAATTTAATATTAAATTAAGCCTAATTTGCTTGTGGACGGATGTTGTGTTTTACAAGATTTATTTGCCTAAATATCAGTGCCACAGGTGACAGTGTCGAATGTGAGGTTGATTACGAAAGGGTTTGGTTTGTGGTGTACTTAACGGCATTGTCAATAACAAAATTACATGGAGTCAAATGGTAGGATGACTGATGATTGATGATTTGGAGGGAAGCGCTTGCGGTCTAATTGAGGTACTATCCTAGTATATACGTTGAGGGCTTGGGGAAAATTATGAAAATACTGAGTCAGGATACGCAAGTCTAGTGCAATACCGCTATGCAAGCCTGCTTGGTGATTATGAACGGGTTTTGATAAATGCTGCAGACGTGTCACTGTATTGTGTTTCTACACATGCAGATACAATAGAAAGCATCAAAATGCTTATGAAATACTCAGTTATGTCTTGAAAAGAAGCGGCAATAAAATATTTACACCTCCATTTTCGATCTTGCTATGTTTGTGTAGTGTTTCGAGATGCCTTAACAGTTGACGTTATTCGTAAATGATTAATTTAACAACGCTTGTTTATCGAGCGAGATTTTTTATAATTCGCTTAGTGGGGATGTAGTCCAACTGGGTCCACTCGGCACTGCGGCCACTGATTGGCCTATTGTAGCCTGCCCCGGGTGATTATGATGATGGAGAATTTGGTGGAATGAAGATTGGCAGGGGAAACCGAAGTAATCGGAGAAAACCCGCCCCAGCGCCACTTTGTTCGCCACAAGTACCACATGACCAGGCCCGGGATCGAAACCGGGCCGCCGCGGTGGGAAGCCAGCGACTAACCGCTTGAGCTATGGCGCGGCCTACCGAGCAAGTTGGTTCAAGCGGTAATGCTTCTGATGGTGCTTGTTTCGAACCTCGATCGCGGCATCACCCATTATGGCTGAAATTCTACATGGCCTTCCTAAATCTCTCGCGGAAAATACTTCCCCCTAACAGAATGCGTTAATACTACAGATCAGACAATGACGTATCCTCCGAAATATTTCAAATTTACTACACGTCAATGAGCCCATCGCCGGATGCTAGTGCTCTAAGCGTCCCTCAATAAACTATGTGCAGATAAAAGTTAACAACGAATTCTGTTTCAATTTCAGAAAATCTATAGCGTCGAATTAGACGAAGTAAAACTATAGTGAAAAGCAGCTAGTTGAGGATTTGAGAAAAGGCGGATGTGTTCTAGTACAAGCCATTTCTCGGCACTGGTTGGAGAAAATGTGAAGTCCGCGGAAAGCTTGAGCCGGAACAGCTGGAGGATATCTGAACCAAGTAAAAGTAGGCTTACTGTCGCTACTACAGCAGCACGTGCGGTTTTATTTGTCGATCTAATGCTGAAAACAATGTACTTTTAATATCGCAATACTCACAATAATATATTTGTGTGTCGTTCAACAGTATTCATATAAAGCAGTCAGCACTGAGAGTAAGTTCTGATTTTTATACTCCGATATTCGCAGTTATCCTGAACATGTTAAATACACAGATAATTCTATATCGGCATGTAATGACGAATCTACATGCATACGTTGGAAGACCAATATTGTTAATGTCTCCTCGGGTAAAGCAACTTCCGAAATGTAAATATATCAATAATTGAGGGCACTATTGGCTGATGAATCGAATTGCAGCTCATGGCTGTGTAGAGATCACTATTGGGGAAAATAAAACACAGCCCTTTAAGCCTTCAGTAGAAATAGAGGAACATTATAAAGTTTTATTTCGGAATAATTTTCTGTAAGACATATGGTAGCATAGTTCGTTTAGGCAATATGGAACAAGCCGGAAGGTCGGGAGCTCGAGTCCCGATAAAATCTTTGGTATTATTCAATTTATCTAATCTTTCCAGCCGTACTATGGCACTGGGGTTGACTCAGCCTCTAATAGAAATGAGTACCAGGAATCTTCTTGGGGAATAAAGGGCGGCCGGCGCGTAAGGCTGACAATCTCACCGCCATCTGTCAGCTGACTTTCTAGAAAATGTGGGAGCCTCAACATCTCACAACCCTATGGGCATTCACTGCCTGTAAGAAGGATAGCTTTATGTTACAAAAAGGGGGGGGGGGCACGCGGTAGCGCAGTTGGTTGAGGCGCTATGCTACAAGCCGAGAGGTAGTGGATTCGAGTCCCGATGACGTGGATTTTTTCAATTGACCTAATCCTTCCAGTCGCAACTATGGTCCTGAGTTCGACTCATTTTCTAAATGAGTGCCAGGAATCTTCCTGGCGGATGAAGGGTGGCCGGCTCGTAAGGCTGACAACCTCACCACCATCTGTCAGCCAGTTATCTAGAGAAAATTTGGAGCCCCGATGTCTCACAACCCTACGAGCTTTCACGGCCTGTTACAGGGATAGATTTATCTTCTCTTTTACTTTTACCATAAAATTAAGCACCATGACATAGGAGTACAGTAAACTTAATATTTATTTTCAATACTGAAATATATGCTACGCAGGTATGCATAACAGTAATGCTCTAAATTGCATTTGAAAGACGCCAGCTTCGAGTCGGCCGGCATACTGCCAACCCTGTGGGTTTTCATGATTTTCCTCAGCCTCTTGAGAAGAATGCCAAGATAATTCCTCGGCTCGGACCACATCGAAAAACAATTCTTATATTGTTGCGTGCGTGTTTGTTTCCACGGGAACGTGTTTACCAGCCGTTACTTATAAACGGGTTGCATAACCCTAATGTTCTATTGTATGTGGCAGTGACTGCTGTTAACAGAGTCACGGCTTATCAATGGGCCCATCAGCCATATTATATATGTATAATGTCCGAGTATAACGCACCAATGGATCCACTAGTTTAACATGGAAAATTTACTCTTATTTTGACAGAAAATTGTAAATGGAAACCAGACCTGGAGATGGCGCACATGTTCCGAAACATGTCAAACTACACAGCAAACTTCATTACTGGAAGTAGTGTTATATTCGCAGGAATGTAATAAATATTGCCTAACATTGAAAGCTTTTTTGAGGCACACTGGCAGCTTCCTGAAACAAACCACAATCCTTGGAAATATAGAAAAATGATACACTTGGGCCTCGACTCGTGAACGGGTTATGATGGGAACTCCTGTTCTTGCGTACAGTCGTCATGTCGAAACATACTTTCCTCACATAAGACAAAATGTAATTACCTGAGAGCTTAAGTTTGTGAACAAAGTCTATTTAGCCTATAACACTGTATGCAGTTTACTTTATAAATCAATATTGAAGGGCGTATACACATCGACAGAAAAATATATAGAGTAAATAAGTTAATTAGAGAGAAATGAAAAGTTATTATGCCATTCGCATGTGCGGGTGCTCTTACGCAGGCCCGGCGGTTCGAGTGAAGTGACTGTGGCGCTGGCTTCGGGCCTCGTCGGAAGAGAAACAGGATCCAGGAATCTGACAGGTATTTGCTTCCTCCTAGTCATAAAATTTTAGTTTGTATTTCTAGTTATTTCGACAGAGCTGTTGTAACCTAAGTTCGGCGTTAGTGATAAGGGCCTCAATATTTTGGTTGCCGCGGGGCCCCTGAAAATGTAAATTCGGCATTGTTTGTAAGTCGAAAATTCGTATGTCGAGGGCCAAATTTCTTTTAATATAACATAACTAATGACTAAACAATGACAGTAAAATCTCGTGGAAACAAATCGATTAGACCGGAGGCCAGCACTGGAATGGATCAACGGGAAATATGCTGCGGTGCACAGACTAGCACGGCCATGTGAACAGACCACCCGCGTCACTTTGAGGTCGGAGATCGATACGGCGTACATATCGACCGTACCCGATGCGATTTCTCCCAGTGTTACGCATTTTTGCAAAGGCATAAAATGAATGTACAAAGAGAAACTCCCGTTTGTCTTCCGTCAATGCATTAAACCTCCGCTTCTACACAAAGAGTCAGAGACAAACATCCAGGTTTCACATTAATGGGGAGATTGCTGAATGTTCGTCTCGAAGGAACACCTGCAAATATTAAATTATTGTTTTATTTTTTTTAGTTTTGAATCTATGGAATCTTACATAGATTTTTTTTCCTTGGCACTGCAGCCCCAGTTGGCCTAGGCCTACCTCTATGAACTACGTTCACTTCGGTTTTTCTCGATCTTACACATACGGTAGGACTCCTTGGGCCAGTGATCAGCTCGTCGCAAGGCCTCTACCTGTAGACAAACACAGAAAAACGCACACAAACATCCATGCCCTGAGTGGGATTCGAACCCACGATCCCGGCTTCTGAGCGAGCGAAGACAGTGCATGCCTTAGACCGCTCGGCTACCGTGACCGGCCTTTCATAGAATTATAAAACTTAAATATATTTAGTGAGAGATGTTAAATCAACTCGAAGATGTAATATAAATTCATTTACGGTAATGTGCACCCACCAAAATCTAATCATAATAATATTGTCTCGTAGTATGGAGTGACTCTCGTCGGGGTTTTGGATTGAATATTAGATTTATTGACCACTTATACAAACGACCTTGAACTCCAAGTAATTACAGCGCCACCGCTAATTTCCACAGTTCACAAACCACCACAACATCCACTAAGCCTTTTCCAGCTTGCTGTGTCGTCACCAGCCGTTTCCTGGTAACGGCTTCTAACAGCGTAGATTCTTCAGCTTCCGCGCTCAAGTCCCTTCTGGATGGCAGTTCCTTTCTAATTGTCCCTTTTCTTCACAGCCCCCCCGTACAGAGCTGACTTGGTCGCACAAATTATCTTCCTTATAACTCCTCGGCACGGACAGAGTAGAAAACGTCGTTTCTAAGAGCACGTCTATTGTTGCATAGGTATCGTTTGTCGTGGGAAAGTGTTTAGCGAGCTGCTGCCTAGAAACGTCTCTGTCATATTTCATTATCTCGTGGTCGTTGCTTAGTAACAGCTCTACGCGCTATGATGTTCATATTTGTAGAAATATCGTTATTTACGTACTTCAGTATAGTAGAACGTCGGTAATTCGAACCCACTCTAGTCCGAACTGCCTTACAATAGTCCTCCCCCCAAAAAAGTATCTCCTAAAATTACAAATTTAATTTGATTATTTTACTGTCTTTCAGCAATAATATGTTATTATGAAACATAACAAAATGTGTTAATGGACTTGTCTCTCTAATTAAAAGATGCAACCCGGTTACCGCTTTCGCCGAGCTTGGCATGTAGTCGAACGTCCCCTATTTCTGGTCGTTGTTTTTGTATGAAACGAACCTAAATATCATTAGAATAAGTAATTTACTAAGAAGTCGAATTTCTGTTTGAAATCCAGTAATCCAAATAATTCCATAGTCATCACATATCAGTGTTTTAGTTAATAAGTCTCGATTATCGAGGATAAACTGTATATACTTAAAATATTTCGAATAAATAATAAAAAAATTTCTAAGAGCAGTCATGTCCTTAGGAGAAATAAGTTAGTGAATGACTGTAAATGAACCCTTCCATCTAATTTCGATATCGTTAAAAATTTCTTAACGAGCATAAGTGTTAAAATAATATTCACAGGGTCCTTCCCTCCCCCTTAAAATAAGGAGTCTTCAACTTTAGCAACAAAAAATAAAATTGAAACTGCAGATTTAGGAACTGATTAACCAATTTAAGGGGGTCTCCCTCATTCACAGATTTAGCATAAAATAATTTATTTAGGTACTTCATCATCATATGAAATTCTATGTTCCATCAGCGACGACAATTGAGATTCTTCTGACACGTGACTTCGTATAGTTTGGTATACAGACTGCGATATTTCGGAGGGTCCTTTTTACTCTATGTTCGGTTTAGGAGACTGGAGAAAGTTCCTTCAAAACGAAATGAGGTTGCGTCACATCCCAAAACAACGACATTTTATTTCATCACAGCTTTTCTCAGCTCCGTGGAAATCTAATTAGTGCCCTCAAACAAGACACGATTACAGTTCATACTGCATGATTACCTAGCCTGCACACGTCACTAGGTTCCCACGAGAATCGGCCAAGCAATGATGAATTTCACAGGGGCACGGACTCTGCTTCAGCCACAAGACCAAGCAGTGCAGATTCTGAACGGAACTAGAACAGCCTTACTTTGCATGACGATCGATACCTCAGACGGTACAGCGACTACGGTACGGGTTGGACTAAAGAGGAATTGAGGTTCGACTCCTGCCAGGGGCAAAACTCTTCTCCGCAACGTCCAGACAAGCCCTGCGGCTCGCCTAGTCTTATACCCAGTGGGTACCGGGGGTAAAGCGACTGAGGCGTGAAGTTGACAATTCACTTCCATTTAGTACTGAGGACAACAATAGTGGAATTATACCTCCGCTCTCCCATACACCTTCGTGGCTTGGTGCGTAATTTATTTGACACAGGGAAAATATTACATTTTTACCTCTGAAAGGAAAATAATGCGAATGTATGGAGGGCTACAGATGGATTGGCAGAGCATGTAACATGAATGAGTGAGATGCATACAGATTTTAGTCGGAAAACCTGACGGGAAGAGACCACTTGAAATTGAAGGCGTGTGCCGGAGAATAATGTACTTTCAAAATGTGCAATCAACAAAACAATAACAATATTCAATAAGACAAAACAGATTCTATCGTATCAATATTTGTTTGTGCAGTTATTATTGCGACATGTTTCGAGCTTACTTTTTAGGCCATCCTCAGGCAATACACAACCAACAGTGTAAGTCCATGAACTGTGTCAAAGCATTAAATATGGATCCATATTTTAGTAGAGATTAAATTAATAAAATTACAAATTACAATTTGAAAGATCGAAAAGACAAAAATTTTAGAATGGGGTTACGCGACGGCCAATTATTAGTCTGCTCATTCTCGTTCTGGTCGAGACGGCCGAACTACCAGTGACGGGGGCATTTTGTGCTGGGGTCCTTCTCAATATTTTGAATCGTTACACTCTTCTTCTTACTATGTGAGGTCTAACCCCTTCAGTCTTCTCATTACTGTGTTAGGTCTTTTTTTTATTGCTATTGGGGTGGGACTAAGTCCCTTGTACTGCGGCCACATCTGGCCTAGTGTACCAGCCCCAGATGATAGGTGAGGGTGATTGTGGAGGAATTGGTGGAATGAAGACTGGCAGGGGAAACCGAAGTACTCGGAGAAACCCTGCCCCAGCGCCACTTTGTCCACCACAAATCCCACTTGACAAGACCCGGGATCGAACTCGGGCCGCCGCGATGGGAAGCCAGCGACTAACCGTTTGAGCTGTGGCGCGGCCTGTGTGAGGTCTAAATGCATTGTTTTGGGTATGAATCCAGTTCTAGTAGATTTTGTGTTGGATTGGGTATTTCATGGATATTGTACTGTGTGTTTTTAAGTACCCGTGGTGATGATAGGGATACCGTGGCAACGGTTCCGTCAAAACTGATTATTAGTGAGAGGCCTCGCGGGAGAGTACTGTTAGCACGAATCTTAAAGATATGTTGTGAAATTACGGATTAGATTAATCTGGCTTAGGATAGGACCCAATGGTGGTCTTTTGTGAGCCCATGTTTATAAAAGGCGGTGCATTTGTTCAGTAACTGAGCGACTGTTTTGTTTCTTAAGGATTCTGCTTATGGAACAAATTATCACAACAGATTAAGCCAGTTTGTAAATTATATAAGTACAGTTAACATTGGGGAGAAGAAAGAATTTGGAGCCTAGGCCAGCATTAAAATGGATCTACTTTGAAAGATGCGTCTATTAAAATCTTTGGAAAAATCCGCTGCTACACGATGCATTGTGTCTTCCAGCTCTGAGAACAATGTGCTGTACTTGTCGCATATTTCACTGAGTGCCTCAATTTTGTTATTAAGGCAATGAAATTGGCGGTGCATGTACCAAGCATGGAAACCATGAGGAATGCTAACAAGAATTTGAGGCAAGAGTAATATTTTCTCCAATTTTTGTACCGCTTGAGTGGAAAACTGAATGTTCTGAGGGGGTTGTTTAACCTCAGACCAATGACTGCGTAAAAGTCATGGGGACTATTGTGAACAGTGTGTTTATTTGCCATCAAAATGTACGTTCGTGTTCGACAGTTAGAATATAAATGGCGCATTTATTATATATATATATATATATATATACACACACACACACACCGTTTAAAAACTACAGGATGAGTCGACCCCAGAGCCATAGCGCGGCTGGAAGGATTATGTAAGTTGAAAGAAATCCACATCATCTGGACTCGAACCCAAGACGTTGCGGCTAACAGCATAATGCAACAAGCAACTACACTACCGCGTAATTTTCACATATACTGAATGCCAAACTTGTTTCGCTGTGTGATATATAGGTGGAATAGCTCGCTATCAGTAAAACCATACCCACCTCTACACTTCTGACGAGTTGTCCTGGTGACTGAAACCTGATCAAGTGCACGCCGCTCCATTAATTCCTTTTACAGAAATCTGTTCAGTCGTCACAGAGTAACTGAAAACTGCAGGTCTGTAGCAGAGTCTGTAGAGCCGCAGAACTTTCTTAACTGATGACGCAATAAACGACTTCACTTAGATACGAAATCTGCAGTTTATTAATCTTAGTCCCTCTGTTTTGCATAACTTCGATTGCTGTCAATTTTTGTCCCTGAAAGAATATGCTCAGTGGATCACTGGAAACTGTCGATTGAGCGCGATGTTGTGCACCTGCTCACTTCCTTTGTGCAGCAGTCAATATAGACAGAGTTTCTAGACAGGGAACTTCAAAGTAGCTTAGAAACAATCTCACTTCATTCAGGTATCGAAATATCAGTACGTTACGCATTGTGACTTCGGCGAATTCTTCGAAATTTCCCTTTTCGCCGTTGAATTGCTAAACATTTCATGCACAGTTCCTACAAGTGTGATAATATCGTTCCTTACAGCTATACGTTTCAAAGAGTCACCTCATCCCGTGCCTTGTTTGCGAGCAACTAAATGCTGTCCTGACAATTATTTAAGTTCAAGTCGCAACACTGATGCTACTCTGTTTTTATTTCCACCGATAACAGAATCTCCGTATAATGTAAACGTCAGCATCTTCCGCAAATGAAGGTCGCTTTCAAAGTACTCCCGGTTGAGAGCTGTGGAAATACCGTCGCAAGCCGTGTCAAAATTCCTGCAAACATAGCCCTGTGAACGGCTGTACATCCTGCTCGTGGCTTTACGTACAAAAAACATTTTATGTACAAATATTACGTTTGTCCTGTTTTTATTCCAAAACACAACGTTTCGGAGACTGGATTCTGTCTCCGTCTTTAGACAGAACTTATTCAGTTGGGCCCAGACGCTAGAGCTATTTCCTACCTCCTGAAGACAGAGACAGAATCGAGTCTCCGAAACGTTACGTTTTGAAATGTAAACAGATCGTGTTTTGGATAAAAAGAGTAAAATTCTCTGGCTTGCGCAATTCAACGCGAAATACACAGAAGTTGGAACTCGAAGGCACGAAGCAGTGGCGAAGTCTGTGTTTTGTTGAAGAGTGCGGACGTTCCAGTCCGGAATTTCAGAAACGCAGGATGGACAAACAAGCAGCCTTGAAATCTGAATATCATATACGAGTATTAAAAGGTAAAAATTGAGACACAAATGCATTAATGAAATATAGGGTGTATAGTACTGTGTGACACAGATGAGCTTGCGGGGGGGGGGAGCAGTGAATGACTTCTATTGTCAAAACTGACGAGGAGAACAGAGTAAGCTCTTGCAAAGTTCTGACTGGAAGGACATTATTTAGTGCTCTGCATGGAATGTATACAGTGACGTTAAAGAGTTAAAAGCCGGCCTGAAAACGAGTACCCAGGCAGGCCAGACTAGTCTAACAAGAACTTGAGAGCAACAAAACAACCAGGAGGACGGTTTCAAGGAAGTTCCGAGGTGCAAGAGGTGAAACACGGAGGATATCTCCCAAACATCAAATAATTCAGAAGTACCAGTCACAATAGCACCGAAAGTGTTAGTAATCCGAAAACTTTTTTGACCCCTTACGAACGTAGGATATGGAAAACTATACCACTGGTACTAATTTCAATTTCTGATAAAATCTGGCGTCGATAATGGACAATATATGTGAAAGTGTGCAGGTGTTTTTGAGCGCATCTCGAACGTAACTCACGCTTAGGTCGCTGAGCGTTTATCGAAGGGAAGGAAGAGAGATGCACAGAAAACCGAAACGCACACTTCATTACATAATTCTTCTGCAGGTCGTCTGAGTTTCGCGATGCTAAATTAAAAAGAGAGCTAATATTTACTTTGTGCCGGTCACGGTAGCCGAGCGGTCTAAGGCATCTACTGTCTTCGCTCGCTTGGAAATCGGGATCGTGGGTTCGAATCCTACTCAGGGCATGGATGTTTAGTTTCTGTGTGTGCGAGTTTTTCTGTGTTTGTGTACAGGCAGAGGCCTTGCGACGAGCTGATCACCCGCCCAAGGAGTCCTACCGAATGTGTAAGATCTAGAAAAACCGAAGTGAACGGAGACGTTCATGGAGGTAGGCCTAGGTCCACTGGGGATGTAGTGCCAAGGAAAAAAATAGTTACGTTGTGCTCAATTAATCACCATAGTATGAAGACGTATGGAGAAGTGCAGGTATACCTCCACGCATTCTTAACCTCAGCAATAGATGGAGGTGTAAATCAGATTCACACCCTAGCCGACTCCCCCGGCGGAGCTGTGTTCATTGGGTACGAGGCTGGGTCGGTTCCACAGCCTGTACGGAAAGGTGGAGGAGAGGAAATCTCTTTCTTTCACCGCGCTTTTAATCTCGATTAATCTGCTGTCCAGTTCTGTACCTCCTTTTTTTTTCCTTTGGCGCTACAGACCCAGTGTGGGTCTTGGCCTACCTCTATGAAAATCTCCGTTTCACTTCGGTTTACTATATCTTAGACATTCGGTAGGACTCCTTGGGTGGGTGAGCAGCTCGTCGTAAGGCCTCTACCTGTACACAGACAGAAAAACGTATACGCACAAACACTGAATATCTATGCCCTGAGTGGAATTCGAACCCATGATCCCGGCTTCTGAGCGAGCGAGGACAGTACATGCCTTAGTCCGCTCGGCTACCGTGACCGGCTCCGCATCTTCTAGCTTGAGTTACCCCGGCTCCTCTTGTCAGCATAGTAAGAAACAATCATTAGATGCTTCCTCTGAAAAGGCTGATCTGGAAGTATAGCTCTAGACTTGTACTCGGGAGGTGCTCGGTTCGATTTCGGGGCGAGACACAGGTATTCTGAGATTTCTCACGGATTTCCGCAATCCCTCCAGACAAATGTTTCGACAACAGCTGGATTAGACTACGATTGCTTCCTTCCTAATCCTTTCTGATTCATCACAATTTATCGTCTTGCCATTCGACTGTAAATTATCTCGATACCGAAAGCTTCATTAAGTAAGCAAGAAAAAATACGCCTTAGACAATGGACAATACCCAACATAAAAGGCTTATAAGTATGATGAAAGAAACACTGTTAAAACCCTTCAGAGAATCACGTTTCGTACATAGTGTAATGAACATTTTAAATCCTTAATCATTTTGCCTTTTAATATCTTTCTTTTCCCCTTGGCACTACAGCCCCAGTGAGACTAGGCGTAGCTCCATGAACTTCTCCGTTATTTTAAAATCTTTACGTAACATGATATCCGTTTTCATTTCGCTCCATGTCGTTTTCAAGCTATTTGTGACTTACCTCATAAATCCAACCTGCGATGGGGCTACTGTTGAGTGCGGTAATGACCAGCAACAGTTGTCGTTGGACGACTTCCAAGAAACACCTGTTGACACGGGACTTGTTGAGGCAACCCTCCACAGGTCCTACAACACACAGTACCGCAGTCCGGTCAGCTACAGTTCTGGCAAAATTAGTTCGTCTGGTGAATGTACTTGGGCCCGAGAATCCCTGAGCCTTTGCAGCACCAACAACAACAAACAGGTCAGCCAGCTCGGGTTCCTAATCTAAACAGTTTTCCTCTGGGCAACATGTTGAGAGTAGCAGCTGCAGAACAGCAGATTATGACAGAGTTCAATGGTGGTGTGTAGAGGAAGCAAAAATAATGGTTATTACAAGTTTCTTAAATCTAATGAAACAAAATGGCCACTAGACTTCATAGGCCCCTGAAAGTCATAAAATGTAAAGCGAATAGGGAGGCGGCGCTATAAGCTTAGTATGAAGCTGCAAAAGCTACATATACAGGGTGTCCGGATGAAAGTATCCAAAATAAAATCATTATATCTCACAAAAAATTATTATACACATTAATGGGTTACACCATTGCAAAAGGAAACTATCAAAGTTCTTTTCTGCTTATATAACTTTCTCAATAAATTTAAATGTGGACTCCCTTGGTGGCACGACAAATATCCAGGCTTGAAGCACGTTTGATGTTACCATAGCCACAGCGTCCCTTATGCGGGCTTTCAGATGTAGCAAGTCGTAAATCTTAACCGGTAGACAGTGTTCTTCACACAACTCCACAAGAAAAAATCCACTGGGGTTAAATCTGGCGACTTAGGAGGCCAAGCAATTGGTCCACCTCTGCCAATTCATATCCCTGCCATCTCTCTGTCCAAGTGATTCCTAACACGGTGGCAAAAATGTGGCGGCGTATACGCGTAAGGCGGTTATGAAAAAGAAAATTATCAGAGTTCCTTTCCGATGACATAAACCGGATACGTGCATGTCAATTAGTTTCCGAGATAATTTTTTTTTTTTGGATACCTTTCATCCCGAAACCCTATAGATATGTCCTTACTTTCAGAGACATATCTGACACCTCATAAGGGACTCTTTATTCCAAATTACAACTTTTAGGGAACCGACCGCTACAAGAATAGAAAAGGCGGAACTGCCGTTGCAGTTAGTAAAGACCTCCCCCCCCCTTGTGTCAGTAGAAGCCACAGAGTTCTGCATACCAATTGGCAGTGACGAAGTTTCACGGTGCAGGTGGCTCAAGATCTTGCCTGTGCTGATGCGAAATTCACTGAGCTCTTAACCTTTAAATATAAGGCTATATTTTCAGGTGATCGGAATACCAAACATGAATTTGGAACAGTACATTTTCAAACCCTTCAGGGAAGAATCTATTGGTCTTCTTTGACATGAATGATTTCGAAATTTCAGCTCTACACTGCCCCACTCATTATTCACCTGAGAGGAACTGTGACGGGCTGGATATTGTGGTCCGTCAGAGTGCCAGATATTACTGTCTCTGACATCCTGGACTCAGACCATCTAACAATAATATTTCACATGCTGTATTATGTCAAAACTAGGAATCTTCCGGAACCTGTTAAAAAATTCACAGATTGGGAAAGGTTTCGAAGTCTCGCCTCTGATATAATCACCTATAATTGAAATTAACTGGAGGCTAGAAGCCTATAAAGCGGCAAGCGTCTTTACAGCTTCGACTGCTTCGGGGTATAGGCTGTCGACCAGTAAGCTTAAACTTTCGGACTTAAAAAAGATCTTCCTGGCTTGGATCGTTTATTAAACTCAAGAATAGGCTAAGAAAGCTGTGGCTTGAAACCAGGGCTCCAGCGTATGAAACGGCAATAATTTCGTCGCGAAATCAATCGAGGAGTGACCCCATAGAAAGACATTTGAACTATGGGAAACACTTCATAAAGAGCGATGGACCAATGCACCAACTGCTGTTCATGGTCCTTTAAGCTTTAAATTTCAACCTTTAGAGAAAGGCAGCGCAGTTGTTAGCTGATTGGAAAATCAATTCACACCTCACGACCTGTGTGACGAAAGACATGAAGGGCGGATGGATGCTAGAGTGCAAGCTCTGTTCGTATATAGTATAGACAAAAACCTCCCTGAACGAATAAGACCATGTGATTTACAGAACTTAAAATTTCTTGAAATTGAAAAGGTCTGACGAATTAATGGCATTCCGAGTGAATGCTTCAGGTACCTCCAGGAAGACCATCAATATATCTGACACATTATTTAATTACTGTTTTGGGATCTCGAATTTTCCAACATCTTAGAAGGAAGCAAAATTGATAACTTTACGGAAACAAGATCAGGACCCTAAATTCGCCCAAAATTTAGCACGATTGGTGTCTTGAACTTGACGGTCAAGCTAATGAACCATGTGACCTTTAATTTCAACAATATTTCCACCGCTGAAATATTCTTGGATGTGGAAAAAGCCTTCGAGTGTACACAGCACACTGGCTTGCTATACAAGTTATGTATATTGGAAATATCTACCAGTCTGTTAAAGATTATTAGCTTTTCCTTTCCAAAGAAATTTCAGAATTTCAGTCGAAGGTGAAATGTCTACGCTAAGAAAAATGTAAGCAGGGGGGCCTCAAGGTTCCGTCCTGTACCATACACTGAACAGTATGTATACAAATTTCGTTCAGAATTCTGCAACTTCCGACTAGTAAGCCTAAATGTTTTATTCAGAGCCATATTAGCACCCTATTCTCTGACACCATCAGTTCTTCCCTGAATAAAGTGGTTTCCAAAGCATGGGGCGCCTCCCCCTCCGCCAGGGAGGGCGCGCGGATTATTATAAGAAAATTGTATAGTAAAACTGAATTGATTAAAATTCTCAAAATGTAATAACGTTTGTAAGATCATGATAAATATTCGTTGGTAAAACCTGGAAAACTTGTGCATTATACATATAAACAAAGTTGAGGAGGAGGCTGCGATGGACTCCTTACATAGATGGGGGGGGGGGTGCCATTGTATAAAAATTGGAAACAACTGCTTTAATATGAGAGATAAATTTTCGCATTGAATGCAGAATACTGAGCAGACGAAATATTCACTGTATCATGATATTTGTTGGTCCTTGGCAGTACGAAGATGCAAGGATCTCAATTTATTTTCAAAAAGAAAAACTTGTTCCACTCTGCAATAGCCTTACTGCTTACTGTAAGAGCGAGGAGCTGAAAGTTCCTAGCAATGCACGTCATTAGGAAATGAGTGCAGCCTCTGGCTGTATTCTGTGTCGATGTTATTACACAAATGCATTCACATTGTCTATACACAACTGCGGAAATTCACTGGGATCAATTTTCCAGCGCTGTCTCTCTCTAGCTCGTCGCAAAAATCGATATTTAAGAAGAATATGAAGCGCAGGGAACTCCCCTTTTCATCTCCACATCGCTTCACCTCGCTAGTTAGAGAAAGATTATCAGTAGTTTCAGAACGCATTCTCTTCTCTTCTCATTGTAAAATTTATGAACTTGTTTTCCTTTCTCTTGCTCCCACTTGGAGTACAGGGCTGATTTCTCAGTTTCTTGATGATTTTTCAGACGGAAGGCTCCCTGGACGGGTGATCAGCTCGTCGCAAGGCCTCTACCTAAACACAGGACAACACAAACACAGAAAAAGGCGCGCGCGCCCACACACACACACACACACCAAACAGCCATGCCATAAGTGGGATTCTAACCTACGATCCCGGCTTCCGAGCGAACAAAGACAGTACTACATGCTTTACACAGCTCGGCTACCGTGACCGGCAAATTTATGAACTTGTAATATATAAATTAATGTTTCTGATATGGACCGTGGTCCGTGTCTTGATATTAGCTGTATAGAGGGGTCCAATGGGACAGGGTCTCTTTCGTATTTTGTTCACTTGAACACGGAAAAGGACCAATTTCGGAAGTGAGCTGGTTTTAACAAACCCCAGTGGGCGAAGTCCAAAATAAAATTTGCCGATTTGCCGGTCACCCAGTACATACCTTAGTCACTGTACTAACTGCGCTACGAAGCTCGCATTACTAGGGAGGCTCGGGAGTACTTCAAGGGCTCGAAGAGTATTCACAATTAACAGTACTATCTTACGGTATATGACACCGTGAAGTCTGTAGTCTTGCTGGTTGCTAGTTTTACATTTTACTCTTAGGCCCCGAAGGTGGTGGTAGTACATAACTTCGAAAATTCAGACCACACGGTGTCACATCCCAGAAGGTAGTACTCGTCATAATCACTAGCAGAAAATCCAACGAANAAAAAAACTAACATGTCGAATTTGGATGCAGGCAGGCATACTTGGCCCAAATTTCGACCAATCGTACTCACGTTTCTGTTTGTCCACATTTCTTCCAAACGACTTAGAGGACAATAATTTGAAAGCATCTCTGTTCATATCCTGATTCCTTCGAATCATGGACTGTACGTTGCTTGTGACATCAGCCGTTCATAGCAGTTAACAACTCGAACAAACAAACGTACCGATTATAACCGCCCTTTGTAGACGCCATTTTGGATTTCATCGAGTGTACTGAAGAGGAGAGGATGAGTTTGTTCCGGTTAACTACTGTAACTGCTACTAATTGGAATGTTTTGTCGGACGCAAATAGTATTCAGGTGTGTGGAATTTCTATAAGATTTGGATGGATACTACACTTACAGGTGGATATGATGGCTTGGTCAAGGTAAGGTGGGCACTCGACTTTGTCCCTGGAGTGTTGGCAGGCTGTAACTCAAACGACCAGAGGGGACACATCCAAGCGAAACTCATTCACTCACTCAGAAGGCAATGATCATTAATACTGTGTATTTATTGAAGCACTTTTGTTGTTGCACAAACACAGTAGTTCATTTTCTCTGCGACATTGGTAAGACGTAATTCAGACGTTTCTGAAACACTCTTTATCGCTAATTTCTCTAATTGCCGAATAACGAGCTCGGTGAAAAAAAAGTTAATATGTTTATTGTCCTCAATAGTCGAAATGGCTAAGAAGTTTGGAGATTTAGTATCTGGGGCCGGATGGCACTCAAGCATGTCAAAACGCGATTACTGAATTATAAAGTGTGTTTAAGCCAAGCGTCTCCATAGAAAGGCATCCCTTCTCGCTTTCACAACTTGAACTAAGGATGTCTCCTTCCAGGTACTGACTGGTTGGTTTAACAGTTATGAGTGCATAAAATTCTTATGTTCCCCAATTACAAACAAAAGCGGGCAATATTCAGCTTAGGAGAACTTGACTGCCCGCTATCAGTTCCGATAATTAAAGCGAGATGCAGAGTCGGTCATTTAAACGCCTCCTTCAAAAGTTACGATTTCTACTAACGCGAAAGGTTAGAAAAGGGAAAGGAAGACAAACCATTACGGAATAATTGTAAGCAACATATTTACAGAATTTTGAGGAAAATCTTAAAACTTTTCGTCCTGTTAAATATTTCTGTTCAAGTATTCACGTCAAAGCATATCAGGCCTTTTCATAATTTTAATATCCTTCCTAAATGTAAAGTGTAAAAGACTTTATGGAAACGGAAGCTTAACCAGTTGTGTCAGAACGGTTTGCATTGTGTTGCAGCACACGGTTTAGTGACCAGTTTACCTACTGCAGGGAAGTCGGGTATTGATCCTAAGAGGCGGGGGGCACAAGTGCTTCACTAATATAGTGCAGCTATAACGCCCCTGACACCGAGTTGCTGGTCGTTGGTCGTGTGTGTGCCAAGTATTCAGTACATCATCCGCTATATGCCTCAGTGTTTTGTTTCGGCCACACAGCTACTTGATTCTTAATATCGGATAGCGACAACACAAATATTTATTTTCAATTACAGGCTTTCTACAAAAATTACGAAAATTTCTGTTAGTACTGTACATATTTTTACACCTGGCCGTTCTCAACAGAATGCCTAGCAACGGTCCTGTATTGTTGGCCCCGTGTTTGCCTGAACGTGTTTACCTAGCAACGAGGGTTTCTGGCTCCACAGAGTAATGCTTTGACAAAATCTGTTAATGACTCCCGTTGGGTATCTTGCACTCTTGAGGTACAGGTCGTTTTTACTGTTTCGATGGAAGATCTTGCTTTGCCACCCAACTATCGAATCTAGGTCAATATTTTCAAACCAAATGTACGTCTTTATTCGTATCAGGGGATCAACTTATAATCTATTTCTGGATTCAGTTTTAATCAAATTAATTACATTAAATCCACACTCGCAATCAACACTTGTTAGCTGAAACGTCCAAGGACCGGGAGAGCGGGGTGGCCATGATATCGGACCCGACTTCACTTCACTGAAGATTTCCTTTGGGGACTTGTTAAGCATGATGTATGCTTTCCACCTTTAATTGAAAATGATATTGATCTAGAGGCATAAATTGTAGAAACAGCTTCATCGCACCCGAGAATAAATTCATTATAGATGTGATATTCGTCACTGATACATCTAGAAGCACTTCGAACTGTGGAACCTCAGACAATACTTCATATGTTTGTTACATTTCCATACAACTGGTTTTCTTTACCTGGTCCTCCAGGCTGGGGGTTGGGAATGAAGCCAACAACCTCATCCTGTAAAAAGAATTTTGTTCAGAAACCTAACAAACAGCCTCGGGTCATCATGCGTGGGTCCATTCCTATGGCAGCAAAAATATTGTTACAAGATTTTCTGTGAAGTAGTGGGTCTTGAACGGGGTCCACTCGATCTCGTGAGGATAATTGAGGAACTATTTAAGGAAATAGCGGCTCCGGTAAGAAAACCGAGATTAACGGCCGTGGGTATCCGTTGCGCTGACCATGTGGCACCCTCTATCCGCTAAAGTTGGCACTAACTTCGTCGACAAGCGGCGGTCGCTCGGTCGGTATAATTCGCTTGCGAACTACAGGCCACGGAGTTTTTGGTTGAATTAACTAAACACCAAGACATCAAGATATATAGGGGAGTAAAGTGCAGCTCCATGTATCCTTAATATGAGACCTAGATGTACGTTTCGTCAGCTTCACGTCCTGGTCTCTTTACAGCCCAGCAAAAAGCCCTCATTCCCATTGTGTGTGAGGCTGGGTGAGCCTCAGAGCCGGTCTGGACGCTGTGGGGAAAACAAAATCTTATGCCCCTCTTGGGAACCGGACACATAGCTCTGCCGTCCACTATATAGCCCGTAGGTATAGCGACTTAAGTAGAAACTTCAAAGAGTTTGTTTTACTACATGGTAAGCAGCGGAAGTGAACACTGATTGTAGCTTACAATGTTCAGCTTCAGACAAAACTGCATAAAATATTCGTTAGGAGTGAGGTAAAGGAAGTAAACGTAATCAGTCAGACTGGGGACTGGCTGAATTGTGTGAAGTGAGAGATATGACGAAAGTAGTTCAGTGTATCGGTGATCCTTAATTACGAAAACCGTGGCCATATACTGCCACCAGCAGCTTCTCAATAAACCATCAGTTATTTCAATATCAGTCACGTGGTGTTCTGATCGGTCACAATATTAAAAGTAACATCAGCATGGTCGCAGGCACTGAGAAGTCGCGACACAAGGCTACAGTACGGTTTCGGATGAAAAATTTACCCAGCTTTGACACAATTGCTACCCGACCCCCCCCCGTAAATTCATCGACTGCACTATACAATAGCTCCGAGGGTGAGTGATGGTCAGATAGTGACACATCGTTACGTCATAATTTGAAAATTTTAGATTCTATTTTCGACGTGTGAAAAGAACGAACATCGCCATGCCTCACATCTTGTTCAACACACAGGACTTTACTTTCGTAAGATCCCACTTTCAAAGTATGACGTAAGAATAGATGTTTTGTAGACAATTTCTTTACGTGGGTGATATGAGTAAATTTGGGTAACGCTTATTACCATTCAGTTAAGAAACTTTTGTCTTCTCGTCTACAGTCTAAAAACGTAAAAAGGTAAATTTATCCCTGCAACAGGCCGTGGAGGCCCATAGGGTTGTGAGACGTGAAGGCTCCCACATTTCCTAGACTATCGGTGCACACATGGCGGTGAGACGTGTCAGCCGCCCTTCACCCCCAGGAAGATTCCTGGTACTCTTCATAAGAATTAAAATATACAAAACTATAATTTTTCTGTACTTTTGTATGGGTATGAAACTTCTTCTCTGATATCAAGGGAATAGCATAGGCTGAAGGTGTTTTAGAACGTGGTGCTAACGGGAATATTTAAACCGAAGAGTGATGAAATAATGATAAGCTGAGAGAAGTGCTCAATGAGGAACTACACAACTTTGGCTTATCGCCAAATATAATTACAATGTTCAAGTCAAGGTGAATGATATTGGTAGGGAATGTAGCATACATGGGGGAGAACAGGAATGCATATAGTGTTTGCCCTGAAAACATGAAGAGACCACTAGAAAGACCTCGACGTAGGCGGGAGGATAATATTAAGATGGATTTAAGAAAAATAGGATGAAATGAAATGGACTGGATTCATCTGGTTTAGGATAGGGACCAGAGCTCTTGTGAACACGGCAATGAAGCTTGGGGAGGCAGGGGGGTTGCTGAATCGCTGAGCGACTGGCACCTTGTCATGGAATACTCATCTCCATCGAGTTAGTTGCGGGTCTGTGCTATGTGGTTGGAAGTCTTCATAATTCGAAAAAAAAAAAGTACAGGTACAAACTGAGTGAATAAAATGTTCTTCTGTTGCCTGTGGTAGAAAGGCCAGTGAGCATGTTCTCATTTAGTAAGCTGCAGAAAGTTGAGGTAAACAATCAGCGGAGCACACGGTAGCGTAGTTGATTGAGGCACTGTGCTGCAAGTCGTAAGGTCGCGGGTTCGAGTCCCAAGGAGACCATTGGATTTTTCAATTGACCCAATCCTTCCAGCCGCACTATGGCTCTGGAGTCGACTCAGCCTCGAACAGAAATTAATACCAGGAATCTTCCTGGGGGGTAAATGGCGGCCGACACGTAAAACTGTCAGCCTCACCGCCATTTGTGCGCTGATTTTCTAGAAAACGTGCGGAGTCTTGACGTCTCACAACCCTATGAGCCTTCACGGTCTGTTACAGGGATAGCCCTACCTTTTCTTAACTGTTACCTCTTCCTTCCACATCCTCTCCAATTCATTATTTGTGGAAGCATCATTAGTCGAAATTATAAATGACGATGAATAAGAAATAATGAAATATGCTACACCTCAAAGCCCTTTCCTAAAACGTAAACTTGTCTCTGTGCTTAACCACTATGACATGAAGGCGTATGGCGGAGTGGATGTATAGTTCAATGTTTTCTTGACCTCGGCACTAGTTTGAGGTGAGTGGTCAGCTTCATGCCGCTGCCGCTGTGTCATATATGACCCCCACTCACCTACTGTAACTTTTTCAAATGTATAACCTTTTGGTATTAAGCCTTAACATA
>NW_019731216.1:155858-208057 GCF_002891405.2 Cryptotermes secundus | reverse complement strand
TGTATAACCTTTTGGTATTAAGAGTACCCTTAATATAAGCAGTCCTAAAGAGACCACACGCAGTGTTATTTGGAGCAAGAAAGATCGGCATGCAGCCTCACCCTTTCACCCGTAAGCTTTGACATACGACCAGTGGCCCACCACTGGATGCATATGAGGTTGCGTAGCCACCTAAAAAAACTGTAGCACGTGATGATCTCTTTGGGGAAAAAGCCCTAGGCGTGGCAGATGTAAGACAGCTCGCCTGAGGCGAGGGTCGTCATTCTTAAAGTAAAATTACTGTGTTTCTTTCTTCAATAAACTTGGTTAGTGTTATTATCAACGTGTGGAGTGTGGTTTGTTTAATCTTGGGCTTCAGCGCCAGCTCCTGCACCAAGACGAACCCCTGACTCTCAGTGGCCAAAGCGAGAGTTTTTAGTGACAAGTACGCGGCGGCGGCGGGACCTGCCACCTCCCACCGACGCCGAGTAAAGACGTTACAGCTGTAACCCGGGAAATTAGCCCCCGGTACCTATTGGATAGTAGGCAGGGGTGGGCCCCAGAACCGGTCTGGACGGCGTGGAGAAGGGAAAAATTTTGACGTTACCGAAACTCGAACTCCGACCTCTCGGTCGTCCAGTCCATGGCCAGTCGCTATACCGACTACGCTATCCCGGCCCTCTGTATCCCTTTCCCAGTACCCTTAAATGCTAATTAGGGTTCTGTGCGGTTTCATAATTCTCCACTGGAACGAAATTAGGTCGAACTCTTGGTCAAGGAAGGCCACAGTCTGGCCAAGGCCTCTCTTTCCCTCATCGCATGCAGCGGTAGCTTATTGTGGCACTAAGGCTCCCTCGGGCGCAAGTGATAGTCTGTAGGCCACTTCAGTGCAGAAACGACATAACGTTCTTCGCTGTAAATGTAAGGCGAGCACCATGCCATGAAGACGTATGTGGGAGTGGACGTATAACTCCACTATTTTTTATCTCGGTACTATATGGAGTTGAAGGGCCGCGCCATAGCTCAAGCGGTTAGTCGCTGGTTTCCCATCGCTGCTTCCCGGGTTCGATCCCGGGGTCTTGTCAAGTAGGATTTGTGGTGGACAAAGTTGCGCTGGGGCAGGTTTTCTCCGAGTACTTCGGTTTCCCCTGCCAGTCACCATTCCACCAATTGCTCCACAATCATTCTCACCTATCATCTGGGGCTGGTACAATAGGCCAGAAGTGGCCTCAGTACAAGGGACTTAGTCACCCCCACCACTAGCAATAAAAAAAAATATGGAGTTCAATGATCAGATGCACGTTCCAGCCGCTTTAACCACAAAGAAAGATATACCCACATTGGTTTTCATTTGGTGGACCTCAGAGCCGATCTGGGCGCTGTGGAGCAAAGAAAAATCTGTCCCACTGGGAATCAAACCACGGCAATCGTTATATTGAGACAACCGGTTCCTAACGTTTCCTCACTGCATTCCTACTCAAACAGCAATCTTTAAACCAGATTCAGCCGGCGAAACTGTTTTTTAGAAAACCAAAGAAAGTAAATTCGAAACATGGTCAGTTGTTGCACAGTATCGGCAAAGTCAGTTTGCATATATTCTTCTTGAATATTAACCATCCTATACTGTAACATTCAAACGCCATGTCCTCTACGAGGTACTTTTATTTCTATTCTACAAACGATCAGGAAATTCAACAATGAGAATTGGATACTGTCTTCAACGATGTTGCATCAGATAATCCGATAGACGTTTCGGAGGCAAGCACTGGCTCCATCTTCAGCGTAAATTTTCTCTTTTATCCTGAAATTCTTTGCAGAATTGTTTTTTATAAACGTCAATAAACTTGTATCAGACGGTAAGGTGTCACATCCCAGACGACAGCAAACTTTAATAGCCACCGTCGTGAGAACAACAGATTTCACAATGAAGCAATTTCTTTGTGGTTTTCCCGAGTTCTTCCACATACAGGCCGGTACAGCGCCTTAAACCAGGCCCGTGACTATTTCCTTCCTAGTCCATTAATCAATCATTAAATCATTCGATGGTCCGAGTTACAGTGAGAAATTTTACCTGTCTGAATGTTTTTTATCAATAGCACAAAAAGAAGTAAACATACAAACGGAAATGCAGTCATGAAACCAACTTTGATTCTTACGCTAATGTTTAGAGTTTTCGTAAAAGAATTATATGATTCTGAATGGCAATAATATTGTGAAAATATTAAGACATAAACCAGTAAATGTTCCAACACTCTGTTGCCCCACTACGGGCGCAAAGCTTTCCCCCCCTCCTCAGTAATCATGTACGAGTTGACGAAGTTTCCGAATAAATGCATAGGCAGAAGTTGAGAAACTGCATTGCCGCCTAAGTCAACTTCGAAAATATGTGAGATCAAAGTCTTTTAAGAGAGAAAAATCTGCACAGCTACTGAAGTGGACAAGCCAGGACGGCTTGCAAGCGAATGGAGTGAAGCTAATATTGATTTGACGCTTAGAGGGCTGCACGCGGTGCATACATCAAAATTCATTGAGCCGTATGACAATTCTATGACATTTTTGTAGTTTTTATATGTAGTAATACTGTAATATGTATATCGGTTGCTAGGTAACAGCTACGTAAACAAGTTCCCGCGAAGAAGAATTCTCGGATAACAAAAGGTAAAAGACTTTCCACTGCCAGTAATCGGACCTGTAAACAACCATCCACTGGGTGCATTACGACAATATCAGACGTCTATTGCTAGGCAACAAACAGCAAACAAGTTTCGTCAACAACAGAAGCCATGTTTACTATGTGATCCATGCGGAGGCAATATAACGAGGTTTACAGAATAACACAAGCAGTCCCCCGTGTGGAGGCGGGGTAGAATATCTCCTCCTTGACCCTGCGAGTTGTAGGATGCGACGAAAAGGGAAGTCCAAAATCTGAGACAGTAAAATATGGTCACGAGTACCAAGGGACTCGGACCCGAGAAAGACTGCGCTGCCAAGGACCAGCAGCGTGTAGAAAACACAGGCCCGGCCTCTCGTCAGAGAGGGCGTCCCACAAAAACAAGACAGTAGTTGTCAAACAATAATAAATATCTGATCATGAGCCCCACATGGGGCTCGACATCAAGACTTACTGACTGACCGACTGACCTTCAGTCGCAATGTGACATTAAGTTGAATCATTAATTAATTGACTGAACACCAGCAGTTCAGCAGTCGAGTTAATTGTAGAGTTCAAAGCATTTGAGAAGCTAGTGGGGAGTGCGGTGCAGTTGTGACTTCTACACGGTCCAAGAGAAGATTATAAGAGTAAAAAGGTAAAAGTAAAGTAAAGCTGTCCCTGTAACAGGCCGTGAAGGCCCATAGGGTTGTGAGACGTTGAGGGTCCCACATTATCTAGGCAAGGTTGTCAGCCTTACGCGCCGGCCGCGCTTTACTCCCCAGGTAAATTATTTAATTAATTCCTGGTACTCATTTCTGTTAGAGGCTGAGTCAACCCCAGGGCCATAATGCGGCTGGAAGGATTAGGTCAATTGAAAAAATCCAATGACCTCATCAGGACCTGAACCCGCGACCTTCCGGCTTGTAGCATAGCTTCTCAATCAACTATGCTACAGCAAGAGTAGCGAAAATAACGGGCTGACAGACAGAACCAAACAGTAGATTTCCGGAGGCTACAAATGAAGATTAGAATTGAAGTGTTGAAGACTTCATGTATTATTGTTCCAGTTATAATTTGGAGTGTTACAATTCTCTGTAGTTACGACTGGTAGTTATCCAATAAATCGATTGCCAATCCAAACCCGTGTCTTAGTCAGTAATGCACGTGACGATACCTTTTTGTAACTTGTCTTTACTTCTTTTAATCAGAGCACCAACACTCCAGTTCACGTGCCACGCACCCATTGCAGCTAGCTACAGTGCACTCAGTGGCTCTGCTGGTGTCCGAATTCTGCGCTACATAAAATCATGGGACATTCTACCATTCCGGAATTCGTTTACAAGGTGAAAGAAAGCAAAAGATGGAGATGACCCTGTGATTAATTAATCAAGCACCACGCCAGAAAGACTTATGAGAGAGTGGAGGTATAGCTCCACCATTCTTGATCTCGGCACTAGATGGTGGTGAGTGGTCAGCTTCACTGACTGACCGCCTTATTGCTGTACCCGTTGTATAGGAGGCCAAGTGTGGCCCAAAACTGGTCTGGACGCTATGCAGGAGAGAAAAATATCTTTCCCCTACGGGAAAGAAACTCAAGACCTCCAGCCCGTAGCCCGGCTTCTAATCGCTTAGAGGGACTGGTACAAGCAACGACACCTCAGGGTTGTCATTATCCTGGCCAAAATCATAACAGTGTAATCACAGAAGTCTCCATGGAAGAGAGTCCTTGTTGAGAAGCTAATACCCACTGTAGTATTAACATTTAGCGCTTTCGAGAGACCGCCATTGTGACACTCTATCCCGAGCCTGTTGAATCCAGTCCATGCAGTCGAAACGTATTTCTTTATGATGCACTTCAAAAATTATTCTCTTATTTATATCTAGGAATCCCAAATGGTTTCTTACTGTTAGGTCTTCTCCCTAGAAACTTGTATGCATTTCGCCTGTTATATGTTCTGCACATTCAACATCTTTGTTTTTATTATTCTAATAATATTTTGTGATTGTTTAAAACTGTCCTTCCATCTACATCCAGGTCTCCAAAGCGGTTTCTAATGTTCAGGTTCACAATCGACACTATCGTCATCTTCATTGGTTAGGCCATTCTTTGTCTGTTCCGTCCTCTTGAAGAGTTACGTTGGTCCCTCCATCTTAACTGTGGGCTCCTTGTGCTACACCTTTTTGGATTGCATATTAAAATTCTTTTCGGGATCCACCTATCTTCCATTCGTGGAAAGTGATATGTCCCCCATGATTCGGACTTTAGATTTTTAATATTTAGATTAAAAATATTCCTGAGTAGCTGCACAATTGGCGGCTTCTCAAGAAGTGCTCTTAAAAATATTTGGTTCTTCCTTAATTTTAGTATTTATTAGGTCCTTTCTTGTGCAGCCTGCTACATCCCTCAAGAATTTCATTTCCGCAGTTTCAACTTTTGCTTCCAGTCTTTTTGTTAAATCCATATTTCGGATCCGTGTGTAAGTGTCGACATCGCCATACCTTTATAGAACTCTATCTGTGTCTCTATCCTTGTCATGTTAATCTATGTTCTTCGTATTGTGTTGCACATTTAGTTAAATCTATTCATTTTTATTTCTAAGTCTCTGTAGTCTTTTGTAGTGGGTCGGGAACGGGGCTCACTCAGCATCGTGAGGATAATTGAGGAGCTATTTCAAAGAAATAGCGGCTCCGGTCTAGAAAACCGAAATTAACGGCCGTGGTTATTCGTTGCGCAGACCACGCGACACCCTCTATCCGCTAAAGTTGGCACTAACTTCGCCGACAAGCGGCGGTCGCTCCGTCGGTATAGTTCGCTTGCGGACTAGAACCACGGAGTTTGTTTCTTTTTTGTTGTCCGTTATTGTAGTTCTGTATCCCAAGCAATTAAAACTATTTACTTCAATAACATGATTACTTATCACTGTTTCAGTTACCGCGTCCATCTTTCCTGTCTTAGCTACTGACTTTGTCATACTTACAGACATATTCAAATTACATTTTATAGCTCTATTGTCTAATGCATGAACTGTCCTTTAGAATTCAGCTACTGTACTTTCTACGATAACCAAGTCGTCTGGCTGAGATTTCCTGACCAAAATTTTGTGCGTATTTCGCACATCTTCCATGCGTGCTACATGCCCTGCCATTCTTATATTCCTTGAGTTTGTCATCTTTGACCACTCACGTCCATCTATTGACAAGGTTAATAATGGTAGAGCTACACTTCCACTCCTCCATATGTCTTCATAGCGTGGTGTTTAATTATTCAAATATATGTAATATTTTACCTTTATACACTTTAATAACTGCGCACATGGTAGCGTAGTTGGTTGAGGCACTATGCTACAAACCGCAAGGTCGCGGTTTCTATTCCCGACGAGGTCATAGGATTTTTCAATTGACCTAATCCTTCCAGCCGCACTATCGCCCTTGGGTTCGACTCAGTCTCTAACAGAAATGAGTACCAGGAATCTTCCTGGGGGGTAAGGGTCAGCGGTTGCGTAAGGCTGACAATCTCACCGCCATCTGTGAGCCGATTGTCTAGATCAGGGGTCGGAAAACTACGGCCCGCGGGCCAACTCCGGCCCGCCGCCGCTTTTTCTGCGGCCCGCGCGCTAAGAATAGATTTTACATTTCCAAACTCTTAAAAATGTCAAAGTGGGATAATATTTCATGAAACAAGATAATTATTATAATATGAGTTTAATATTTCTGCGTCTATGAAGCTTTATTTATAGGAAGAAACCTACGTTTTTTCGAACATATTGTCTATGGATGATTACGCACTCCAACGGCCGACCTTGAGTTGAGGAGTTGCGAGAATTGCCGTGTGTGGCGCTCCTATAGCTTCCCATTCGCACGTTCCTTCATGGCCCCAGCTGTGATGACACGCAGTGTTACGAATGCCACGTGTATCGCTGTTCTGTGTCGTTTTAATACCAGTGGATATCCATCATGTCGCTGTCGAAACCACAAAAGAAGAGAAAAGTGGACTTGGAATGTCGTGCTTTTAAGGCAGAGTGGAGTGAGAATTATTTTGTTACTGAATTAGATGGCAAAGCATTGTGTTTATTGTGCAGTGATACTATAGCTGTACTAAAAGAGTACAATATACGTCGGCATTACCAGACTAAGCATTCGGCACAGTATTCCCAACTCACAGGGAAGGAACGATCACAAAAATTAGAAACTTTGAAACGGAGTATTTCATTACAACACAGTTTCTTCACGAAAATGAAAATAAGGCTGCAAGTAAAGTAAGTCTACGAGTAGCTCATTTGTTAGCCAAGGAAGGAAAACCCTTTACTGATGGTGAGTTAATTAAATCATGTTTGATTGTAGCAGTTGAAGAAATGTGTCCAGAGAAAATGGATTTATTTAATAATATCAGCCTTTCCGCGAGAACAGTTGCCCGAAGAGTTGAGGACATTGGTAGCAACATCACTAACCAATTAATTAACAAGGCAAATGATTTCGAGTGGTTTTCCTTAGCTCTTGATGAGTCGACAGACATTACAGATACTGCTCAATTGCTGCTGTTTATTCGAGGAGTCAATGCTGACTTTGAAGTGACTGAAGAATTAGCTTCTATGAATAGTCTGCGTGGAACAACTACAGGCGAAGACATTTTCAAGGAAGTTGAGGAAATGTTAACGAAGTACAATCTGAAGTGGAATCAGCTGAAATGTGTGACAACTGATGGTGGTAAAAATATGTCTGGAACAGGTAAAGGCTTAGTTGGAAGCATTTACACAGCTTGTGAAAATGCAAGGTGTACAAGGCCTATGGTTATTCATTGTATCATTCACCAGCATGTACTTTGTGGCAAATATCTTAATCTGTCGTGTGTTTTAGAACCAGTCGTGTCAACGGTGAACTTCATTCGTTCTCGTGGGCTGAACCATCGCCAGTTCCGTGATTTTCTGTCAGAAGTGGAAGCCGAATATCCTGACTTGGCCCTTTACGAAAAATCTTTGCCGACCCCTGGTCTAGATAATGTGGGATCCTTGACGTTTCACAACCTTATGGGCCTCCACAGCCTCTTACAGCTTTACCTTTTACCTTTACCTCTTAATAACTTTTAAGGATAATTTAAAACTATCCACCCTTCTACAAACAGGTCTGCGAAGTGGTATGTTACCTTCTGGACTTTCAGCTTCAACTTTATGCACTTCTGTTTCCATATACGTGCTACACGGCATCCCCATCTCATTCTCCTTTACTTGATTACCTTTATAATATTTGCCGAAAGTATCAATTATGAGTGCTTCCTTCCTCTCAAATGCTAACAACACTGCTCCGAGGAGCGCCTTCCTGTATATCGTGCTCCGCCTACGCCCACTGAAGGCTTCAGGCGAGGTAAGCCCTGTCATAGGAACATAAAATTCATATTTGTAGAGAATGTAGATCGTCCCATTCCACCTGACATTCATTTGTTATTCTGTACACTGCAGAATCTGCATCCCATAAGCTAACAGCATCCAGTGTGCAGGCGGACTGACAGAGAACGGAAATCCCATTAGCTTCGTGGGAGACTTACCAACAGAGAGAACACGTTATTGCTACCGCAAACCGTCGCTCTGGCCATACATTCAAGCACAGTAATTCACATTCCGTTCACACATAACATGTTTTATTTATGACTTACAAAGAGCAACAACTGAGCCATAAAAAGTGACCTCAATTTGCCAACTCTTGGCTTCTAAAGCTTCAGCTTCATTGTAGTTAGGTTACTGTTGCACTAAACAAAACTGTACTCGAATTTTACTTTCAGAAGAGCGTGACGGGTTTATCTAACAACGATTCCCTCGAGTCTACTGGACAGGAAGCTGGGTGTGCCACAGAGTCGATTTGAACGTGGCAGTAAGAAAGGATTCCGCACCCTCCGGTAATTCAACCTCAGTTCTTCAGCCCATAGCTACTCCCGTCTCATGAAGTTCCTTAGTAGACCAAATATCTGGTTTCTAGATTAGCTACTAAAAAAATCCGTGGCCTTTAGTCCCCAAGCGAACTATATCGACCGAGAGACCGCCGCTTGTCGGCGAAGTTAGTGCGATTAGCTACTAAAGTTAAGGTAAAGTTGTCCCTGTGCTTAACTAGTGTAGCACTACGCCATGAAAGCGTATGGGGGAGTGGATGTACAGATCCAGATTTTCTTGACCTCGGAATTATTTTGAGGTGTGTGGTCAGCTTCACGCCCTGGCCGCTTTATCCCCGGGGAAAGAGCCCCGGTATATTTTGGATAAGAAGCTGAGTGGGCCCCAGAGCTGGTCTGGACGACTGGAGAAGAGAAAATTCTTGGTCCCACCGGGTGTCGAGCTGCGACCCCTCGGTCGTCCAGCCAGTAGCGTTATCCCGGTTCTCTAGGTTATTAACTGCCGGTGTCTTCTGGGATTTAATGGTGTGCTTTCCGCAGGAAGACAACCGACGTTTCGGAGGAACAAGTCGTCTCCATGTTCATGCTGAGAGTAAGCCAACAAAGAAACAAGCACGAGGCAGAAAATTCTTGCTACTCGAAGAAAACCAGCCACAGTGCAACTTTCTCCAAGAAAAATCCCACATGGTCTGACCTGAGATCGAACAAGGGCCGGTAGCCGACACATACGACGATAACAGTAAAATGTAGGATTTGAGGTTCTCTCAGCAGTGGTTATGAAAAGTACTACCTCATGGGGTTTAACGTCGTGTAGTCCGTTGAACGCCAACAAACATTTCGGAGGAACGCATCACCACCATCTTCAGGGTCGAAGAAGCCCAGAAAAATGCAATGTGAAAGCACGATACTTTTCTCCGAAACATCGGTTGACTTTCAACGGGCTACACGGTGTTATACACCACAATATAACTATTAACTGTACAGTGGATCGTAAAGTGAAATGAAGGCGTACAGAGAATTCATAAGCTGAGGCTAGGGAACAGCTGCGGGCTGTTCTGAACACTGAACACAGTGTTGAAAAATGGGGTCCGTAAAAGACAGCTGAGAGACTAGTATTTTCTCAAGGAAATCCCTTTCTTGTGGAGTTTTGTAATACACGAGAAGGAAGAAACAAATTAACTCATATTCATAATGTTTTGTCAGTAGGAAATCTAGTCTAAATTATTTTTATCGCATAGTTTCTGCAGGACTCTCACATGAGCTACATGTCACAATTATAACTGCAGATAAATTTGGAAATGAATTTGAACCTAACGTCATTTTCTCAAAATTAAATTATAGTCTCAAATTTGAAATCATACACCATTTTTGTGAGTACCTACGTAAAAGAAATAACGCTTGCTTCACCGTAACATTACTCAGAGAAAAATAAAAACTGAACACAGATATTAAAATAACTATTTACATATAAACAATTAAATATATCTTTTAGTCATCATTGACCCTGTTCTAAATTATAAGAGAATAAAGTCTCTCTTAAATATAAGAATATTTCTCTTACAGCTGCAGTCGAGAACCACTAAAGAACTTTAATAATAAATACTTAAGAGTGATAATAACACTTTTCGAAGGAATATTAAATTAAAAACCACAATTAATCCTAAAGAAAAAAAAGATTATTAGTTCTTTTAAGTCTTTTTGCCACATACACATGAGTTATCTGTAGCAGCAGCTAAATTTTCGTCTACATTAACATTGATATTTCGTAACCCTCTGTCACACCTGAAACATGAAATTAAAATGTGTAGGTATAGAGGTAAGGAAACTGCAAGAAGTGTTGGAAAATTAATCGATCTAGGGGTTCTACCATATAAAAAGGCAGTTTGATTTACGTAATTCTTCTCACCGATACAGTAACAATATGTGTAGGGGGTGCGCATGACGAAAATAACGGGTTGTAGATCGGATGATTGGATTTACTGGCACTTCGGTTACAAGTTCTCATAATTACACTTATTACAGCGCTATCGCTGCTTTACACAATTTACAGCTCTCCGTTGCATATGCACTAGGATTCTTATTTTCCACTAGTCGTCTCCTAGCAACGGATCTCAACTTCAAATCACTATTAAGTTTTCTTGCCTTCCTTNGGAAAATTAATCGATCTAGGGGTTCTACCATATAAAAAGGCAGTTTGATTTACGTAATTCTTCTCACCGATACAGTAACAATATGTGTAGGGGGTGCGCATGACGAAAATATTGGGTTCTAGAACGGATGATTGGATTTATTAGCACTTCGGGTACAAGTTCTCTTAATTACACTTATTACAGCGCTATCGCTGATTTACACAATTTACAGTTCATNTGTCATTTGTCAGTCAGTCTGTATTAATAAGTCCACTGTGTGTATTCTTTCTTTTTCAATCATCCTGGAACCTCTTATAATTCGGCACGGCACAGAAAACATTTGTCGCGTGTCAGACTGTGAGTTCATTAGTCCGCTATCAGCGCTGGGCGTGACGCCGACGACAGAGAAAACACAGCCTCCTCTACTGTAGCGTAACCTGGCAACTGTTTACCAAGAATCTGTCTTCGCGGGAACTTGTTTACAAACCAATTGCCTAGCAATGGGTATACATGTAACAGTATAAAGGAACCAGGGTTCGATCCCGGGTCTGGTTAAGTGGGATTTATGGTGGACAAAGTGGCCCTGGGGCAGGTTTTCTCCGAGTACATCGGTTTCCCCTGCCAATTTTCATTCTACCAATTGCTCCACAATCATCTTCACCTATCATCTGGGGCTGGTACAATAGGCCAGAAGTGGCCGCAATACAAGGGACTTAGTCCCACCAAATTACCAATAAAAAATAATTGAAGAGTTCTATCCTCTGGGATGTAAGTCGTACAGCCCGTCGACAGCCAACCGACATTGCAGAGGAACATGTCGCCTGAAGATCCCTATGTACCTCTAAAACGCTGGTAACATTCCCCACAACCACAAGATGTTAACAACCGAAGTAGGGATTTAACACCAATAATTAAGGTTGTGGAAAGCCGCAAAAGAAGCTTTATAACTTATATTCTTCGCCAAGTAAAATTAGAATGATCAAGTCAAGGAGGATGAGATGGGTATGGCATGTAGCACGAATGGGGGAGAAGAGAAATGCAAATAAGATATTGGTGGGAAAGCCAGAAGGAAAAAGACTACTAGGAAAACCAATACGTAGATGGGTGGATATTATTAAAATAGACCTTAGAGAGACAGGATCGGGTGGTATGGACTGGCTTAATTGGGGTCAGGATAGGGAGCAGTGGAAGTCCTTGAGGAGCTCCAGAACTGGCGGCTTCTCAAGTGGGGCTCAGCTCCATGGAGTCAGTTTCAGTTAATTAACCACCGCGAAAGCCTAAAATCAGTATTTAAACTTATGGGTCAATTTGTTAACTCCCTTTTTAGAAGCTGAAAATCTCTCAGCTAGTCGAGAAATCCCATGCATTTTATGCAATTGGAAAGTACTTCATTACTGTAGTCCACGGGTCCCTATATAGAACCATATTAATCCGGTTAATATTCTCACAACGTATGTACGTCCAATTTAATACGAACCATTTTGAGTCTTGGTCTCCCCAAGGATCCTTTCCTTCCAGGGTTTCTTATTAAAATATTGTTTTAAATATTTTTAAGTTGACTACTTAAGGATGTCGTCAGTGCCGAGACTATATAGCGCCGATAATAAGATGGTTAGAGAATGTGAAGCAGCATGTGAAATGAACACTGGCAGGGGAAACAGGTAGTCGGAGAAAACCCGCTCCAGTGCCACTTTTCCCTTTACAAATTCCACAGTTCAGTTCTGAAGAAAAGGGCGCTTACCCTAACTCATGACAGTGGCATTTGTAAGACCTGTCAAAGTGTTTTAATACGATAAAATTAAATCCACGTGCCTATAAGAAATGAACAGGAAACATACACGTATAGAATTCACGCGTGTGATGACGTTTACTTTTGTTTCGTTCTTAATTAATTTTTGTACTGTTGTTCATTGAACTGTAAGTTTTATTATTTTATGAGTAATTCATCTTGAACTGTTCATAAATTACATTATTTCGCTTATTTGCAATGAAAATTTGCTAAAATGCGCCCTTTTTTTCCTTGGCACTACAGCCCCAGTGGGCCTAGGCCTACCTCCATGAATTTCTCCGTTCACTTCGGTTTTACTAGATCTTACACATTCGGTAGGACTCCTTGGGCGGGTGATCAGCTCGTCGCAAGGCCTCTACAGGTACACAAACACAGAAAAACGCACACACACAAACTAAACATCCATGCCCTGAGTGGGATTCGAACCCACGATCCCGGCTTCCGAGCGAGCGAAGACAGCATACAAAATGCGCCCTTTAGCACCTCTACATTTCTCTCCTTGTCTTCCTGTTTTCATGTAAAAACTCGAGATGATATGAACGTAAATTCGTGAAATTTCTTATAAGGGAACTATGTAGGAACATTTCACACTCTAATTATGGTTGGAATTAAACACTTTACACGTCGACCAATATGCGTTTCTGCGCTCATCTCAACCTAACTTGTTAAATACTTATCAAAATGAAAAACGTTTCTAATGATTCTAATTAAAACTTTAGAAAACGAGCATATATTTTGTGTTCAGTTACCCGTTTCCATAAGTGGAACATATTTTTTAGTTATGGGAAGAACTAACCGCCTACTTGCCTTTGATACGACACGGACCGCACAGGAAACGAAGAAATTAAGAGGGAGACACAGACACACAAACAGCACGGTGATATTAGAAGCCTCTTTTTTTTTTCAGAATAAGGAAAGTGGATTAAAATGAGCGAAAGCGTCAGAATTGTCACGTTACACTTGCATTTCCTATTAAATTATGTTTATTGTATCTGGATATTTTTCATGTCATAGTGCTTCACTTAGTTGGTACAAACAGGATCTTGCGCAACACAATGTAACATTTCCTATAACTAAAAATCAAAGCTATGAGATTAGTATAGAAATTCATATTTACTGGAATGGCAGCTGATGCGATGAATTTCACTAGAAATCTGTTGACAGTTTTACGAGTTCCTAGCCCCTCTCAAGTAGTGCCACGCATCACTCATTCGGATATGCTGTTAGCGGAATGACCGTTGCTTTTTCAAGTGTCTCACTCCACGCCACCAGCACGTCACATGACCACAATAACATCACCAGACACCTGCCTCTTTGTAAGGCCGAATTACTTCTCCACTCTGCATGATGGTGGTGAAGGTGGTGGTGGTGTGGTGGTGAGAACTATAACCCTTAACAAACCACGCCTGCGCACCTCCCCCTTCGCTTCACTTCGTCTGGGACAGGCCAGGCTGCTGAGTTTCGTATGAAAACAGATAACATGAAAGTAAAACAGACCCGCTCTTTTAAGTGTTATATCTTCATAAGGCACACTCGTGTTTGCGCCTTTGTTTATTTAATTGTATTGTATCAACTGCGAAGTATGTGCCTGTACCTCACGGACAGAGAAATAAATAAAATTGGGTTAAGACACTGTGCAGTCTTGTAGACTGATACTGATGTTTCGGAGGACTATGCTGTTTCCATCTTCAGGTTTTAACGGTAACCGACTACAAGACTGCACAGAGTACCTTAGTCAGAACAATCGACGCTGTGAATACATAAAAATTATGACCCTACAAGAGAATTAAATAAAAAGGGATCAACTAGGCAATGAGTAACATGCATGTGAAACTAAGAAATATATGCACATTTTTGACAGGAAAATCCTAACGGAAGAGATTTATTAACAGACTAGGTTTAGATAGGAGGATAATAGTAAAATGCATCCAAAGAGGATATACGTATTGGATTCAGGTTAAATAATGGAAGGTTTTAAACTGGCTTGGAATAGCTTCAAACTGTCTACTTCTGTGAAAATGATCATGAACCATCCAGATTTATAAGAGACGAAGAATTTCCTGACTACGTAGCAACTCTTTAGCTTCTAAAGAAGGATTCTGGTCCGTGGAATAAGTTAACATAGCTCTACTGAATACACAAGGTGCCATTTCCAGTTTTGACCTCTAAAATGAGCCGAAAAAGAAATGGAGAAAATTACATAACGAGCGGCTGCCCGGGTTCGATCCCGGGTCTGGTCAAGTGGGATTTGTGGTGGACAAAGTGGCGCTGGGGCAGGTTTTCTCAGAGTACTTCGGTTTCCCCTGCCAATCTTCATTCCACCAATTGCTCCACAATCACCCTCACCTATCATCTGGGGCCGGTACAATAGGCCAGAAGTGGCCGCAGTACAAGGGACTTAGTCCCACCCCACTAGCAATAAAAAAATTACATAACGAGGGACTTCTGGTTTCTACTCACCACCTGTAACATATGGAGTTACGCACTCAAATTCAGAGAATTTTATGGAAGCCTGAAGGTTCATTACCATATTCACAAGAGACCTCAACTGGTCCCTATCCTGAGTCAGATCAATCCATTTTAATATTGTTCACTCACCTACGTCTTTCTCTCCAGTTGTATCTTTCCATCTGGCTTTCCCACCAATATCCTATACTCATTCCACTTCACCCCCATTCGTGCTACATGACCTGCCCACCTCATCCTCCTTGACTTGATCATTCTAATTATACTTGGAGAAGAGTACAAGTTATGAAGCTCCTCATTATGCAGTTTTCTCCAGTCTCCTGTCACTTCATCTCTCTTTGGTCCAAATATTCTCCTCAACACCCTGTTCTCAAACACTCTCAGTCTTTGTTCCTCCCTTAATGTCAGAGAGCAAGTCTCACACCCATACAGAACCACAGGCAGAATTATAGTTTTGTATATTCTAGTTTTTATGTTTTTGGACAGCAGACGAGAATACAAAAGGTTCTGGACTGAATGATAGCAAGCATTATCCGAGTTCAATCTCCTCTTAGTTTCCTCCTCAATCAGGTTTTGGTTTTTTATTGTGATTCCGAAACATCTGAAATGTGCCACATTTACAAAACATCTGTTACCTATTTTTATGTCCTGATTTTACCCTGCACTCTGGTGACGAGACAGCAACATACACTTTGTTTTCTTTGTGTTTCTTTCTCGAAAACCCTCCGTACTAGCGGCAGTCAAGTCTGTGTGGTTTTCTTTATGGTATCTATATTATCACCCAGTAGATTCATGTTATCAGCATAGACCAACAGCTGATATTATTAACGTGAGGAAATTAAGAAGGGCCAGAGTGGTATAATATGCAACACGCAAATCGAAAAACACAGAAGACACTGTTCCTCTGTTGCAATGCAACTGTTGCGTTCGTATCTGTTTGTGGAGCCGTTGCCTAGCAAAGGCTGTTGTATAGTTGCTTATATCGCTGTCGTTGTCTAGCAACGAGTCTGCATGCTACAATATACATACCAAATTTCATAAAGGTTGGTTCAGGCATACAAAAGTTGATAGGTGATAAACTAACATACAGACAGCAATGTAATCGCATAAGCATAGTTTTATTTATCAAAATAAGGAAAGTAGCCCAGAAATGATTCAAAAGGAGCACAATGTGACGGATACAGACAGACACCTCCGTAGTAATTCCTGTGATATTCTGATAAACGAATAGCCTGCTCATGAGATTTCACAGCATCAAAGAGCATATAGGACAAAGGTGAAGTTGTCCTTATGCATAATTAAGCACCATATATTAACCAAACTGCGCCTGACTCTAGCACCCTGTTTCTCTGAAACGGTCCGTCGTACAGAAAACTGGTAAAGACAGAAGATATTAATTTTGTAGAGTCAGCCCCGGTAAAGTTGTTAATTATGCTGCTACACGCATGCGTTTGAGTCGGAGTCCAAGCCAACTCATTTGCCCATTACTTTCTCCACAAGGACGACCCCGAGATCGTGCCAATAGCTATTCCATAAGCTACGCACGTTTCGTAGTAACGAGAAGACAATGGCATCGTGAGAGCAAGGGGTGCATAACTTCGTGTGTGTCATAACTGCAGACATGGTAGCGACAAGCAATTGCATTTGAGTGAGGGGTGATATATTTTCAGTTTTATTTACTTTATGATAGCTCAGCTGTGCGTTCGAGTTTCACAAATTGTGTACTACAACACGGGACAGCCTCGATAATATGAGCTAGTTAAATTACTGATGTGTTTGGATTTTCGATCGTACATATAAAAGCTATCTCTGTAACAGACCCTGAAGGCCAATGGGGTTGTGAGACGTCGAGGTTCCCACATTCTCTCTACACAATCGGCTCACAGATGGCGGTTAAGTTGTCAGCCTTACGCGCCGGCAGCGATTCACGTCCAGGAAGATTCCTGGTACTCGTTTCTGTTAGAGGCTGAGTCGAACCCAGGGCCTTAGTATGGCTGGAAGGATTAGGTAAATTGAAAAATCCAGTGACCTGATCGGAATTCGAACCCACGACCTTTAAGTTTGTAACGCACTGCCTCGACCAACTACGTTATCATGTATTCTCCATTTGTATATAACATGTAACATACTCGTATGTGTATAATGTATATATATTGAGTACAAATACAAGTAAGACTTACACTGTATTTTTAATTACATAAAAAATAGGAAGAGAGAAGGAAGACTAAAGGAATAAGAAAAGAAAACGCTAAACCTAATCGCGAGTCGGAGTAGCGTAGTCGGTATAGCGACTGGCTACTGACTGGATGGCTGAGGGTTCGGAGTTCGAGTCTCGGTAGGGTCAAGGATTTTCTCTCCTCCAAATCGTCAAAACCGGCTTTGGGGTTCGCCCAACCTCCTACCCAATGGATACCGTGGGTTTTTTCCCCGGGGGTAAAGCGGCCGGGACGTGAAGCTGACCGCTCACCTCCAGCTAGTACCGTGGTTAACAAAATGTGGATCTATACATCCACTCACCCATACGCCTTCATGGTGTAGTGCTTAATTTGTCGAGCACAGGGACAACTTTACCGCGGGAACTGAGGCAGCATGAGATTTTACGCTCACTCCAGTCTTATGCTTACTGAGTGGCCAGCGCATATCGTGGAATTAGCCTAGGTTCAATGCTCGGTATGATGTGTGTCTCTTTACAACGTCATCATCCCTTCTTATGCTTTTCATCTGATGCTCGAAAACTACCCGGTTCTGAGTTCGTTAATAAATTCGTTAATAAACGGTACTGCTAATGTTGGGACATAGTAATGTCCATCAGAGGATTGCTGATTAATGTGGAGTAGTTGGTGTAGAGAGAATTGGCAGAGGAAAACGACAGAACTTACAAACCTATCCCGTGTGGGGTTACCTGGGATCGAACACGGGTAGCCACAGTGGGAAACTGGCGACTAACAGCCTGAGCTGTTGCACGGCCCACCTTCAAGTGAAACGCCATTTCCATCCCTGGAAATATGTCGCAATGGGGGACACGAGAGAAACAAGCATGTCGCCAGATTAATGTTTCAGAAACAATACGGTTTGGCAAAGTCTCCAATTGGGTTTCATTGAGTTTCAACAATAAAAGATGTCTTCGGGGAAATTAAACAATATGCATCATTCGAAATTCAGTTGAGGCCAAGCGACTGACGGTTCGATAAGGTTGAGATCACACTGCCCGCTCTGAGTTTATAAGTTGCGCTATTTTGCCTCAGTTCTCCAGAAGTATGTAGAAGAAACATTAAAACATATCAAGAATACTTCCCTTTCGTCCCTTACAAGTGTCAACTGTTTTATAAACTGATTTGTAGCGAATATACATCAAAGAGTTCTATAATATTGTATTCGCTGGTCGCAGTTTATTTTAATTGTGTTTCGTCGTAATCAGACTGCCTCTGTGGTCTAGTGGTCAGAATTCCTGGCTACAGATCCAGATGTCGCGGGTTCGATTCTCGGCGCTACGTGATTTTTGTGAGAAGTAGTAGGTCTGGAACGGGTTCCACTCAGCCTCGTGAGGATAAATGAGGAGATGTTTAAAGGAAATAGCGGCTCCGGTCTGGAAAAAAAAATTAACGGCCGTGGGGATCCGTTGCGCTGACCACTCGACACCCTCTATCCACTAAAGTTGGTACTAACCTCGCCGACAATAGGCGGTCACTCGGTCGGTATAGTTCGCTTGCGGACTCAAGCCAAGGAGTTTTTTTTTTGGAAGAGTATGCCATCAAATGAGTATACAAACAATATAACAAGAGAGCTCAGACTGACACAGAAAATAATGCAATAACAGAACTACACTGAAAAGGTTTTTCGTCAATTCAAAATATGGATTTGAATAAGAATACAAAACTCCCACTCCTCGGACGGGAGAGACACAAACCTAGATAACATTACGTAACCCACTCATGCTCGTCTAACACAGGCGGAGACAGGGAAACATTACGTAAAAATAGCATTCACAAAACTTGAGTAAACAGAACAGAATCGTAATATTACGCAACATCTACTTTTCGTGAATGTTCAGAAGAACTTTCCAGTTTAATCATAATGCAACACACCTACATCAAAACTTACGTTTCCTGTCCTCGATGCCCCTGCAGAACACACTCGAAACGTAGTTTGGAAACACGCAAGACCAATACCAAATTTAGTGTCTAACTTCGACGACCGACGGCAAGCAACCGTAAGCAACTGAGAGAGGGCCTAGGAAATCCCAGGTAGCCCATCAGTCTAAGGGGTCATGTGACAGAGTAGTGGGTGATATGTCACGGACACCGATCGGAACTCACATCCCTGAGCCATTGAATGAAGTACATACATGGCTCAGTTACTGCATAAGAGCACTTCTTTTTACAGATATACAACGGTATACTCAAACAAACTCCGTGGCCTGTAGTCCGCAAGGGAACTATACCGACCGAGTGACCGCCGCTTGTCGGCGAAGTTAGTGCCAACGGATGTAGGGTGTCGCGTGGTCAGGGCAACGGATCCCCACGGGCGTTAATCTCGGTTTTCTAGACCGGAACAGCTATTTCCTTGAAATGGCTCCTCAGTTATCCTCACGAGGCTGAGTGGACCCCATTCCAGACCCACTACTACTCAGAAAATCTGGTAGCGCCTGCAATCGAACCCGGGACCTCTGCATCTGTAGCCAGGAACTCTGACCACTAGACCACAGAGGTGGTCACGACGGTATAACGTCAAAATTAATTCATGAAGACACTGAATCCTTGTTACCATTCAAGTCAGAACCTAATGCATTCCAGTCTGCTATATATACGAACTGCACACTATAAAACATACAGTCACATGTTTTATCTGTGTTTCTACATAGGTATGAAACTTGGTCTCTCGCCCTAAATAAATAAAACATATTTACAATATTTAAGAACAGAGGGGGGGGCACGCGGTAGCGTGGTTGAGGCACTATGCTACAAGCCTGAAGGTCGTGGGTTCGAGTCTCGATGAGGTGGATTTTTTTTTCAATTTATCTAACCCTTCCAGCCGCACTATGGCCCTGGGCTCGACTCAGCCTCTAACAAAAATGAGTACCAGGAATGTTCCTGAGGGGTAAAGGGCGGCCAGGGCGTAAGGCTGACAACCTGACCGCCATCTGTGAGCCGATTGTCTAGAAGAATGTGGGAACCTCGACGTTTCACAACCCTATGGGCTTTCACGGCCTGTTTCAGAGAGAGCTTACCATTTTAAGAAGAGAGTACTGTAGCAAATATTTGAGCCTAAGAAACTGTATTGAAGAGAAAACTGGAGAAAACTGTGTAAGATGAGGGATTTCCTTTTTTACCCTTTATCGAATATTATTACAGCGATCAAGTCAAGGAGGGTAAGATGGGCTGGATAAGTAGTACGCATGAGAGAGTTATGATGTGCATACGCGGCCTTCGTTGGTAAACCTCTAGAAGAGAGACAACTCGGAGTAGCCCTACCTAGGTCTATAAGATAATATTAACATAGGTTTTTAAGAAACAGACTATGAGTATGTGGACTGGACCTTTTGGCTGATAGTAAGTTCTGGTAACGGCTTCTTGTGAATATGGAAATGAACCTTCATGTCTTATTTATATCGGTGAATTTCTTGACCAGCTGAGCGGTAACTGCTCCAAGATATGTTATTTATGAAAGCACACTTTCTAGTTGGTTCGAGATTGAGTTGTTTTGTCCGAAGATTAATGCGTGCCAGTCCTCTGTCAGCGCCATATGACACAACATTTTATATTCCGTGTCATAGACAGTTCTGACTTCTACATTTATACTTTTTCTGAGTCCAAGAGTCACCGAATCAAAGTATAACCGAGCAGAATATATCAGGTTATAAGACTTTGAGTTAAAACTTTAACTCGCATCTTGATGGAGAATTCAGAGATAAGATTCTGTTTAAATTATTAGCCAGAGATACCGCTAGAAAACTCCCACCGTCCCCGGATCACCTGACAAAACGTCGCCTCACCTGTTTGACTTCGCTCATACGCCATCATTGTGGCAGACATACTGATGTAGAAATACTTTCCTTATTCATGAGAGGAACGGATTTACTTTCCTCTGTTTCACTTATTACTTTATTTTATCCTTTATTATTGATTAGGGTGAACCGCGTTCCCCGGTCTGCTACCACTTGAGCCGCTTCCTCTGCTACCATTTGTGCCGTCTGTCCGGTCTGCTACCACAGCACCGTCACTCTCTGGCACCTTACGGCTCCGTCTACCCTTCCTCAATCGGAGGGGGAAACGGTGCTCCGTCATATGGCTCTCGTGCTGTGCCCGCACGCTCCCTAAGTTAGTGTAAGGGATCCAAGCTAGCAGCGAAGTAAATCTAGTTACAAATGATGGCAATCAATATATTAACAAATAACAGAATTTAATAAACACAATGGAAATTAAACAGAACAACTGAACTAACTGCACATTTACATGCTCGCACACAGCGGCATCTAACTCGGGCAGAATGGCCCATATTTACTGGCGCAACAATTTGCCTTGGTTGCATGACAATATAACTACTACATATAGCCGGGCCACAGGCTGAGTCTAAACTAAATACACAATATAAATTATAAAAACAGATTTAACCAAACTGGTACGAGTCGCCGCCGTCCTACAAACCCAACGACGGGCGACCGCGGGCGATCTCGCCGGCCGCGAACCAGCCCAGTACTTGCCGAAACCAAATTTGGACTCCCAGCCGAACAGGAATTTGACAGTCGCTCCGGCTGGCTCGGCGCCGCGAGCAAGGCCCTATGGATCCATAACCAGAACTGAACTCCGAACTCGAATTAACTTCCAAGCAAGGCTCCCAGGGGTAGAAAGGAGGGGAGAAGGCAACACCACGTGACCCAGTCCCGCATGGGGATGGGGTGGGGGATAAGTTTAAGAACCTCGATCAAGGGGCTGGAAGCCCATGACGTCACACCGGAGCCACTGCATGGCTCAAGGGACACGCGGTAGCTTAGTTGGTTGAGGCACTATGTTACAAGCAGGAAGGTCGCGGGTTCAAGTGCCGATGAGGTCATTGAATTTTTTTCAAATGATCTAATCCTTCCAGCCGCACTATGGCCCTGGAGTCGACTCAGCCTCGAACAGAAATGAGTACCAGGAATTAATTAATTTTCCTGGCGAGTAAAGCGCGCCCGGCGCGTAAGTGCGACAACCTTACCGCCATCTTTGAGCCGATTGTTTAGATAATGTGGGACCCTCGACGTCTCACAGCCCTATGGGCCTTCACGGCCTGTTACAGGGATAGCTTTACTTTACTTTACTTTTTACTTTATTATTGTTTACAAAATTAAATTTTCTGTCTTTTTCGGTAGTTTAAGTGCAAAAATTCAAGTATGGTCTAAATATAGTTCAGTGAGGATTTTAATAATTGGACTGAATCTTAAAAGTGGTCCATTTTGGAACATTCTATAGAATACAGAATGGAGGTCCGTTGCCTATATTTCCCATGGGAATTGATCCCTTCAGAACCTGAACGCATAACTGAAGAGAAAAGGCGAAAGAACAGACGATAAGGAAGGAAAGCGAACAATAAAGGAGGAGAAAATGGAAGAGAGTGTCAGAAACAGAACCGGCAGTTGACATACTTTGAAACATGAGAAAGAGTGAAAAAATACTAACTTCATGGTGCTGAGCCCTTCTTGAGGAGCCGCGAATTGTGTAGCTACTCAAGAACTTCTCAGCAATTTATATAACCCGAAGGTTCATTGCAGTGTTCACAAGAGCCCTCCACTGTTCCTTATCCTCAGCCAGATCGATCCAGTCTATACCACCCCATTCTATATTTCTAAGACTCATTTTAATATTATCCACCCACGTACTTCTTGGATTTCCTAGTGGACATGAAAAGTTAAACAGTTCGGTCCAGTGTGACTGGTGACTGGTGGCCAGTCACAGTGGACGGAACTGTTTAACTTTTCATGATACTGTTAGTGTGACGGACCAGAATGAAACAAATCAAATTCCTAGTGGGCCCATTCCTTCTGTGTTTCCCACCAATATCCTATAACTGCCATGAGCGACCCTGCCTTATACAGCCTTCTTACATTTCACGTACCAAATCTCTTGTCCACATTCCTTAGCTTAGGTCGTTTATGTAAATAATCCGTCCAGGTGCGAGGCCCTTTGTGACACTTCGTACCAAGCTTATTCTTTAAGGGCGAGAGGTTGTTAGCCCCACCCCAACACCCAAGCTGGAGGACCAACAAGTATCAGCTGCCCGCGACTGCTCATTCAATATATTTGCAGCCACCCTCCATACCGTGAGCCGGGATAGCGCAGTCGGTATAGCGACAAGCTACTGGCTGGACGACCGAGGGATCGGATTTCGAGTCCCGGTGGGGCCAAGAATTTTCACTTCTCATGTCGTTCAGACCTGCTTGGAGTTCCACCCAACATCCTATCCAATGGATAATGGCGGTTCTTTCTCCGGGGGTGAAGCGGCCAGAGCTTGAAGCTGACCACTTACCTCCAACGAGTGCCGAGGTCAAGAAAACTTGGTTCTATACATTAATTCCCCTATACGCCTTCATGGCATAGTACTTAATTAAGTATGGGGACAATTTTACCTTTATCCTACATATCTGGAGGCCGTCTCCTCCAACCGCAAGCTGAGGACGCGCCATGCGACTGTGACAAGGGACCCACCTAACATGGGGATGGGGAGAGATAGAGCATTATTAATGTATTTAATGAACTGTTCATTACGAATAATTCACTGCACCAGTAGCAAGCCCACCCAGCTTGGGGCTTCTGTCTGTCTCTCTTTAATTATGAGTGTGACGTGTGGGCTGACGCCATGCAATTTTATAATTTTTCTAAAAGAGTCACGTGCCATATGGATCTCTAATCTAACCCACCTTTATAATAAGGCCACAGGTGACAATTTCATGTGATTTTTTATTTGAATTAGTTTTCCGAGTGTGTCTCACGCGACACGGAGGTTTAAGCTGTGCCACATGGCAGCTGTTGCTCTGTATTTGAATTTATGTACACAGGAAGTACGTAGGAATACATAGAACACGACGAACATGTGAAGCAAAATATATAAAACTTCATCTTCATAATTATCATCATTACCATCAATTCATGAATTAGATGAATTGCCTGTTCCGGCTTCTAATTTTTACACTTTCTTCCACCCTCTTATTGGTTTTTGTCCATACAAGACGGACGCACATATAGGTTTGAAGAGCAGTTGCGCACACAAAGTCAGTCTTATATATTATGCATACTGTGTATGGAAGAACGTGGTCCTCACAGTCGCCGCTGTGAAAACCTTAAATCCGACTCAGTTTGCCATTGAGTCTCTCGGTTTGCACCAGCACTGCAATCCACTACAAACCTTGGTCTACTTGTGGATGTATAGCTCAGTCTTCCTTGACATTCCGTATTCTTTTTATTGCTAGTGGAGTGGGACTAAGTCCCTTGTACTGTGGCCACTTCTGGTCTATTGTACCAGCCCCAGATGATAGGTGAGGGTGATTGTGGAGCAATTGGTGGAATGAAGATTGGCAGGGGAAACCGAAGTACTCGGAGAAAACCTTCCCCAGCGCCACTCTGTCCACCACAAATCCCACTTGACCAGACCCGGGATCGAACCCGGGCTGCCGCGGTGCGAAGCCAGCGACTAACCGCTTGCGCTATGGCGCGGCCTTGCCATGAAGTTAATGTAAAAAAGAAAAAAACTGAGCTATCCCTCTAACAGGCCGTGAAGGCCCATAGGGTTGTGATACGTCCAGGTTCCCACATTTTCTCTAGACAATCGGCTCACAAATGTAAGTGATGTTTTCAGCCCTACGCACCGGGCGCCTTTTACTCCCCCACCCCCGGAAGATTCCTGGTACTCATTTCTGTTAGAGGCTGAGTCGACCCCAGAGCCATAGTACGGCTGGAAGGATTAGGCCAATTGAAAAATCAAATGACCTCACCGGGAATCGAACCTGCGACTTTCAATCTTGTAGCATAGTGCCTCAACCAACTGCGTGAACTGATATGAGGTCGCTCTAGCATAAACCTGTGACACTGATGATGATCTCTTAGATATAGAAAAGCATTTGTGTAGTGTATCTTACCCTGACAACTGTGTTCTAAAAATCTATTTGGTTGTATTTTGTGAGTGTGTGGGTTTGTAGATATGCGGTATGACGAATTATAAGATAAACAAAGAGAGCTGAATAATTCAAAAGGCGAAAGACGAAACATTTCCGCTCCTGTCATAAATATTTATAGCGCTCAAGAGTGATTCGAGGAGCTCAATATAAAGGCTTGCTGCGAATTGGACGGCAGCGGTTCTGACTCCCTGCAGCCGGTGTTGGGAGCATTTCCTGGGACTACACGGCCGAGATCAAAGATTCTGAAACTATCCGTTGTTCCTATATGCCTTGAAGGAAAGGTGTTCAGTCAGTTTCCGTTTCGTTTTTCGTAGAGTGGAGAGCGATTGAGACCAGGATCGTAACTGTACGTGATTACTGAGCGGTCGGTGGAAGAAGACTGGTCAGTGGAAACCGAAGTACTTGGAGGGAACGTATCCTAGCGCCAGTTTGTTCACCATAAATCCCACGCGATCTGGGATTTTAGCTGGACCCCTGCGGTGGGAAGCCGGCGAATAATCACCTGAGGTAGGGCACGGCTTCAACCTAAAGGTTCACTAGACATGAAACATTTCCTAAGTGGAATTTATATAGGTTTTAATTGTATTTTTCTTCACTGGCCTCTGATTTTTTGTTTCATGATTATTTTACAGACGGTAGGACTCCTTGGACGAGTGATCGGCTCGTAGCAAGGTTTCTACCTGAACACGGGACACCATAAACATAGAATAAACACAGACACATACCAAACACAAATGTCTTGTGTGGGATTCGAACCCACGATCCCGGCTTCCGAGCAAGCGAAAACAGTATATACCTTAGACCGCTCTACTGCCGTGACCGACTTAATTATATCTCCCAACATTAATTTCAGGGGACACGCAGTTGGTTGAGGCGCTATGCTACAAGATGGAAGGTCGCAGGTTCGATTCCCGGTGAGGTCATTTGATTTTTCAATTGGCCTAATCCTTCCAGCCGTACTATGATTCTGAGATCGACTCAGCCTCTAACAGAAATGAGTACCAGGAATCTTCCGGGGGTGGGGGGAGTAAAGTATCAGCACAGTATTTGCCGACGACAAACTTCAGAGAGGATATATAATATCCGAGATAGGGATAGAACCCAGAGCCTGTTGAATACAAGAGTCGACCGTGACTTTTGATTTTACTTTGGGATGTCTACGCTTTATAATCACTATCACAACTTTCGTCTTCAGAATGTTAACCCCGAACGGAGTGCTAATGTTACAACTCCCGCTGCAAGATAACCACGCGCTTTGCATTGGGACCTGAAGCGCAGAATCAATATTGCTGGACGTATGCGGTCTGTGCAAAGGCAGAAACTGAATTACTGAATAATTAATACGTCCAATTACTTCATATAATTAATCACATTAAAATGTAGTTAAGTATAGACTGCAAAGTCGCGGTCATCTAACTTTAGTATGGATCCATCTACATGTAGCGTCACTGCTTTGATACGCAAGGCGGGTTTCATATACTACGCCTTATAGGAACAATGTTTCCTTCTGTCACGTTTACCAGTCATCAAAGTGCTGATTTACTAACATAAATTTTGATATTCGTTTTGTCAACAAATTATGAAAATATTAGTTTATATACGGGAGCCGGGATAGCGCATTCGGTATAGTGATTGCCTACGGACTGGATGATAAAGGATCGAAGTTCGAGTCCCCATAGGGTTAAGAAATTCCTTTTCTCCACGACGTCCAGACTGGCTCTGGGTTCCACCCAATCTCCTATCCATTGGGTACAGGGGGTAAATCGACCTGGACGTGAAGCTGACCACTCACCTTCAACTAGTGCCGAAGTCAAGGAAATATGGGTGTATACAATTCCCCCATACGCCTTCATAGCCTAATGTTTAATTAGTTAAGCACAGGGACAGGCCGCGCCGTAGCTCAAGCGGTTACTCGCTGGCTTCCCACCGCGGCGGCCCGGGTTCGATTCCGGGGGCTGGTCAAGTGGGATTTGTGGTGGACAAAGTGGCGCTGGGGCAGGTTTTCTCCGAGACCTTCGGTTTCCCCTGCCAATCTTCATTCCACCAATTGCTCCAGAATCACCCTCACCTATCATCTGGGGCTGGTACAATAGGCCGGAAGTGGCCGCAGTACAAGGGACTTAGTCCCACCCCACTAGCAATAAAGAGAAATAAGCACATGGACAAGTTTACCTTTTACCTTCACATATATGCTCCCTGAAGCCATCTTGGTGCTACATTATCTGTACACAAAGAACGCTCAGGACTTCGCCACACAAACGAAAGCCTCTTTTTTCTTGTTTTGATCTCGCATTCAATTTGTCCTTTTCGTGGTCTTCTACCATTAATCATGCGAGAGAATAATAAAATGACTGAATAATAATCCCTTTGTTCAAGATGTCTGGGTTAGATTGCGCAAAATACACAGATCCTCAGCTGGGATGGCGCAGTGTCAGGGCCGACACTTCCCGGACGCAAGGTAAGCACTCTCTGTTTTTTTATTTTAAATTTTATTACTTAACGACACTGCAAGCAAGGCAACTTAGGGCTGCTCGCTTCCGCAACAACAGAAGGTTAAATTGAATGGGTTATGTTAAGAGGAGGCAGAAGAGGTCGATATTTCTCGATAAGCCAACAAGACGTAAACACACACTGCGACTTGGTACCTGCCCCCCCTCTCCGTGCTCGTTACACTGCGTGTTGCGTGTTCACTTCACCGACTAGAAATGCAAATCAAGTGAGATTTGATGTTAATTAATCTTCCTAGACCTGCCAGTTATATTGCATTGTTGTATCGTTTATGGTTCGTTACCGTGGATACTGTGAAGGTTACGTACACAATTTTGTAGCGATTTCAGTAATTTTATTATGGTTTAAGAAAGGGTAAAAAAATTAATTTGTACCTGTGCCTAATTAATTGACCGCCTCTGTGGGCTAGTGGTCAGAGTTCCTGGCTACAGACCCAGAGGTCACGGGTTCTATTCCCGGTGCTACCAGATTTTCTGAGAAGTAGTGGGTCTGGAACGGGGTCCACTCGACGTCGTGAGGATAACTGAGGAGCTACTTGAATGGAAAAGTAGCGGCTCCGGTCTATAAAACCGAGATTAACGGCAGTGGGGATTCGTTGTTCTGACCACGCGACACCCTACACCCTAAAGTTGGCACTAACTTCGCCGACAAGCGGCGGTCGCTCGGTCGGTATAGTTCGTTTGCGCACAAAACCACGGTGTTTGTTTTTGCTTAATTAATTAAGCACTGGTCCATTAAGCAGTATGGGTGAGGGAATTTGTACTTTCACTATTCTTGACCTCGGAATTAGGTGGAGGTGAGTGGTCAGCTTCACGCCTCAGCCATTTTACCCCCGAGGAAAGAGTCTAGAGTTGGGCTGAGCGCTGCAGAAAAGAGAGAAAAAACCGAGAATGGATCCCCGGCCCTCCAGCCCGTAACCCGTTGCTAATACCGACTGAATAATCGCGGACTTATTATGGGGGAAGATGGGGAAACAAATAGTATTCTAGTCGAAATAGCATGCCTGCAACAGAAAAATTAACATTTATTTTCAGAACTTTCTTTCTGAAAAAGAACAACGTTTTTATATACACTAATCCGCTATTACTAACAACTGTCGATGCACGAAGCATGACAGACGAACGGGCGGATGTTGTGAATATATATATACTCATGCACGTTTTTTGTACATTTGTTTTCGATCATTTCACGACCCTTTATAGAAGGATCAACATAGTAAAACATAATCATCCCATGTTTCAATAATTTATTTATATTTAATTATCATGTATTATTTTGGAACCGGGATAGTGTAGTCGGTATAGCGACTGGCTACGGGTTGGACGACGGAGGGGTCGGAGTTCGAGTCCCGGTAGGGTATAAAATTTTCTCTTCTCATTGTCGTCCAGACAGGCTCTTGGGTCCACCCAACCTCCTATCCAATGGGTGCTGGGGGCTCATTCCCCGGGGCTAAAGTGGCTAAGGCGTGAAGCTGACCACTCACCTCTAACTAGTGCCGAGGTCAAGAAAATATGGATCTATACATCCATTCCAGCATACGCCTTCATGGCGTAGTGCTTAATTAGTTAAGCACAGGGACAACTTTACCTTTTTTTCTCCTTGGCACTACAGCCCCAGTGGGCCTAGGCCTACCTCCATGAACTTCTCCGTTCACTTCGGTTTTTCTAGATCTTACACATTCGGTATGACTCCTTGGGCGGGTGATCAGCTCGTCGCAAGGCCTCTATCTGTACACAAACACAGAAAAACTCACACACACAAAGTAAACATCCATGCCCTGAGTGGGATTCGAACCCACGATCCCGGTTTCCGAGCGAGTGAAGACAGTACATGCCTTAGACCGCTCGGCTACCGTGACCGGCAACTTTACTTATACCTTTAGTATTTCTCCAGTTTAATCTTACCTCTATAATTTGAAACCAAAATTAAGAACCGGTTCTGCACTTTACCAAATTTTTAAACGGTTAGAAGCTCCTCAGTGACATGACTATAAGACTGAAAATCGTGGAATATTGTATCATGGCACCAACGAACCTGCAGGTTCCTGTGGACAGATAATGGACTTGGCTGAACTTCGGCTGAACTACCTTTCATGCCTAAGGAGAATAAATTAAATGGGGATCATTACGTAGCGTCTGGAAGTGAATCAATGACTTCAGAGTCTAATGCAGCATTTCTCTTCGTCGGTACAAGAAGATGCAATACAGTGATCTATTGTTAATTTTACCGAAAACCGTCGAGTATTTCGTGAATAAAACGTTCTGACTAACAGTTACTGATACAGGCAGTGTTTTTTAAAGCGTGTGCTCAGTTCATCTATCCACAATGGTATAAAACAAGGAGATGCTTTATCGCCACTGCTTTTGAACTCTTCTTTAGGTTATGCCATTAGGAAGGTCAAGAAAAACCAGGTGGGACTGAAAATAATTGGGACACATCAGCTGTTGGTCTATGCCGATGATGTGAATCCACTGGGTGATAATGTAGATACCATAAAGAAAAACACACAAACATTAATTGATACAAGTAAAGAGGTTGGTCTAGAAGTAAACACAGAGAAAGCAAATTATATGTTGCTATCTCGTCACCATAATGCAGGGCAAAATCATGACGTTTTGAAACGAACGTTTTGAAAATGTGGCACAGTTCAGATATTTTGGAACGACTATAACAAATCAGAAGCCGGTCACGGCNAACCTGATTCAGGAGGAAATTAAGAGGAGATTGAACTCGGGTAATGCTTGCTACCATTCAGTCCAGAAGCTTTTGTCTTCTAGTCTGCTGTCCAAAAGCATAAAAATTAGAATATACAAAACTGCGGTTCTGCATGTGTGTGAAACTTGTTCTCTGACATTAAGGGAGTAACATAGACTGAGGGTGTTTGAGAACAGGCTGTTGAGGAGAATATTTGGAACAAAGAGAGATGAAGTGAGAGGAGGTTGCTGAAAACTGCGTATTGAGGAGCTTCATAACGTGTACTCTTCTCCAAGTACAATTAGAATAATCAAGTCAAGTAGGATGGGATGGACAGGGCATGAAGCACGAATGGAGGAGACGAGGAATGCATATAGGATATAGGTGGGAAAGCCAGAAGGAAAGAGACCACTGGGAAGACCAAGGCGTAGGTGGGTGGACAATATTAAAATGAATCTTAGAGAAACGGGGTGGGATTGGATTGATTGGATTGATCTGACTTATAATAGGTACGGGTGGATGGCTCGTGTGAACATGGTAATGAACCTTCGGGTTCCATAGAATGCTGGGAAGTTCTTGAATAGCTGCACAACTGGCTCAGCTCCATGAGTGAGTGAGTGTGCTCAATTAACGCAATTGAATGCAAATACCGATAACCATAACCGTCGTCTGAGTGGAGAAATGCTAACGTTGTTGTCTGTGGACTAGAAAATCCACCAAGCATTCATGCGCAAGAAACTCGGTGCAGAAGTATTATTGCCATCTCATGTTGAAGCCAGGCACATGTTAGAGACAACTGAAAAATGTGTGTTACGTTCTGTAGCTGATAAAATTAATGAAATTCACTTGATTTCAACCATTCATGCTTTTAACAGAGTAAACACTTTCGATATATCGCAACCGGCTGACGATGAATATCGAAGAAGAAATATGATTTCGGCAGAAAAATGATTCGCTCTTGGGATTTCTTTACAATCGAGATCAACTCCAATTCCGTTGCAAATGGTATTTCTAGACGGCTAATAAATCAATTTTTGAACAAGAAATAATAGGAGAGGAAGCTAAATTTATGTCGTAATGGATGAAACAAAACACAGTCTCTACAAAGTGTGTTCTAGCAAACTTTTTGAGATGTAATAATTACAGGTTTCAGAAACCGGTGAGTTTTAAGAGTACTACGAATATCTTATGAGATGCGATGCCGTGCAGTCTGGTAGAAGCCAATCAGTGTTTCGGAGGAACGTACTGCCTTCATCTTCAGGGTCCAGCACTGCTTGCCACCAGCTATGTGCTAGTTACTTGGTCGAATTACTCTAGGACCCTGAATATGGACCCTGAGTATGTTCCTCCAAAACGTCTGTGATCTTCTACCGGTTCACACGGCGTCACAATCAAAAACATAATACTCTTACTCACAGCTATGTGAACCTCAAATCCAACAGCCAATGAATTTGTTGGTAGACTTAATAATAGTAACTGTGTGCACAAGAGATGGAAAACAAGTTGTTACACGTTATTTCAGAACTAAAGGGTATGGAATTGTTAATGCGATGTAGGACATGACTGAATACCTGTTTGTTCTGACTGAGATAACTTGTTTGGCTGCAAGTCAGGAGTGTCAGCTCGACTGTTCTTTGTCCGGGATTAATCCTCTTGCATCACCGAATCCAACTGGCACCTGCTGATGCAATCAAGTCCGTGTTGTATTTCAAGCCATTCATTGAAAATATTTACTTCTTCGACAATACTCTTATCAAAAGTGAAGTGGAACCCAATACTTTCGCTCAAGATTTATAAGCACAAATAATAAAATACGGTCGGGTGTCAGCTCCTCGGATGGTATAATGTTATGCTAGAGCAACTTCATTTTAATCTTAGAGAACAATCTCGACTACAAGAAAAAGATAGTCGCCTACTTTCTTTTGATACGGCACGGGTAACGTAGAAAACGACGTCTCGAATAATTCTTGTTGCCACTGGAACATGTTTACCGAGCCGTTGACTAGCAATGGTAGGATACTCTTACAGACCCACAGACCCTCCTTCGATACGACACGGACCATATGGAAAATGACGCGTCCAGTATTTCTTCTTTTATTTCATACATTCATTGCCACGGGAACGTATCTACCGAGCCGTTGCCTAGCAAATATAAAAGGGGAATACACACACAGATACATAGACTGGTGCGAGGGATTTATGAGGTATGCCGTTCAGATGGTCTGAGTTGCCACGATATATATGTATACCAGGTTGCATAAAGTTAGTTGAGACATTCAAAAGGTGGTAGGGGGGATACACAGGTACACAGACAGCAAAGCTGATCTCAGAATCCTTACTTAACTTACTTGCTCATGGAGCTGAGCCCTTCTTGAGGAGCCGCCAATCCTGCAGCTACTCAAGAATTTCCCAGCATTTTATGGAACCCGAAGGCTCATTACTGTGTTCACAAGAGCCCTCCACTGGTCCCTATCCTGAGTCAGAACAATCCAATCCATACCATCCCATCCTATCTCTCTAAGATCTTCTTTTACTATTGTCCACCCACCTACGTCTTGGTCTTCCAAGTGGTCTCTTTCTTCCTGACTTTCCCATCAATATTGTATATGCGTTCCTGGTCTCCCCCATTCGTGCTGCAGGTCCTGCTCACCTCATCCTCCTTGATTTGATCATTCTAATTATACTTGGAGAGGAGTACAAGTTATGAAGCTCCTCATTATGCAGTTTTCTCCAACCTCCTGTCACTTCATCTCTCTTCGGTCCAAGTATTCTCCTCAATACCCTGTTCTAAAACACCCTCAGTCTGTGTTCCTCCCTTAATGTGAAAGACCAAGTTTCACCTCCATACAGAACCACAGGCAAAATTATAGTTTTGTATATTCTAATTTTTATGTTTTGGAGAGCAGACGAGAAGACAAAAGGTTCTGGTCTAAATGGTAGCAAGCCAGATCTCATAATCCTACTTTTATTTCTTCAAAATAAGGAAAGCAAGGCTAAACATGGAAAATGCACACTTCGTAGAAATTGTAACTAATTTTTTTTTTGTGCATTATAAGTGCAATCCTCCTATCACTAGCGTTAGAGGCAGGGTGTAACACCAAATGAATGAATGAATAAGGGGTAAGCCTTGATCGGCTCTTGAACCGCGACTACCTTGATGTATTACGCGTCCCCTTCTCTTTCGACCCCTCAACAATCCTGTGCTTCGGACAAAGTGAAGTATCTTGCTTAAAGGCCGCGCCATAGCTCAAGCGGTTAGTCGCTGGCTTCCCATTGCGGCGGCCCGGGTTCGATCCCGGGTCTGGTCAAGTGGGATTTGTGGTGGGCAAAGTGGCGCTGGGGCAGGTTTTCTCCGAGTATTTCGGTTTCCCATGCCAATCTCCATTCCACCAATTGCTCCACAATCACCCTCACCTATCATCTGGGGCTGGTACAATAGGCCAGAAGTGGTCGCAGTACAAGGGACTTAGTCCCACCCCACTAGCAATAAAAAAATAATAGAAAAAATCTTGCTTAAAAGGGCGTCTAATTGGCCACCTCGGTCCATAAAATAGCTTCCGAGGTGACGCAGGCTTACGTAAGCTGTACCCTCACACTCACACAGGACAATAGACGAACATGTCGCCTCCATCTTCACGGTCGAAGAATAAGACAAGCACGGAACCAACGAGAACGGAGGTGGCACGGCGCTATGTACCGGAACACAGAAGTCTTCATAACCACGGCTGTGAGAACCTCACATCCTACACGTAGGACATATGTGGCTGACTCATTTCTTCCAGACACCTTTCACATGTGCGATTGTTGGTTAATATCAGTTAAGTTGTCACGTCAGTAATAGCAAGTCGCTTAATCAAATGATGTGCAAGATGTAATGAAAGGCAATAAAGGGAAATGTGAAGATATCCCTTTATGGTCCAGACGTCCCGGGTTCGATTCCCGGCGCTACCAGGTTTTCTGAGAAGTAGTGGGTCTGGAACAGGGTCCAATCAGCTGCGTGAGAATAACTGAGGAACTATTTCGAGGAAATAGCGGCTCGGGGCTAGGAAACCGAAATTAACGGCCGTGGGGATTCGTTGCGCTGACCACGCGACACCCTCTATCCGCTAAAGTTGGCACTAACTTCGCCTACAAGCGGCGGTCGCTCGGTCGGTATAATTCGCTTGCGGACTACAGGTCATGGAGTATTTTTTTGTTTCACGAGTAGACTTGAATTTCTTAATTGTAGTATTATTCCTTCTTCAAGGTATATATAATAGTAGTAGTAGTAGTAGTAGTAGTAATAATAATAATAATAATAATAATTCAATTAATTATTATTTATGTGCCGAGTTAACAGCTACAAGGACAATTACAGACACAGCACAGCGTAGATAGAAGTAGTTACATACTGGACAAACACAACATAAATTCAGTCTAATTTAAGGTAAGCACTGGAGGGAAAACACACTAATGCATATAAGGAAACAAAGTAATAATAATAATAATAATAATAATAATAATAACAACAACAACAACAACCGATTCTTATTTATTTATGTGCAAACTTAAGATCCCAGGGGAAAATAATTATACTTGTCGCTAAACTACGTCTTTTGGGGAATTTAAACGTCCCCTACAGCTTTAACTGAATTTACTTACTTACTTACTAGCTCATGGAGCTGCGAACTTCTTCAGAAGCCCCCAATTCTGCAGCTACTCAGCATTATGGAACCCGGTGGTTCATTACCGTGTTCACAAGAGCCCACACTGGTCCCTATCCTCAGGCAGATCAATCCACTTCATACCATCCCATCCTATCATTCTAAGATCCATTTTAATATTGTCAGCTTAACTGCACTGTTTTATAATGCTCTGCAGAGCCTGCCACTGATTGTTAACCTGAACAAACTAAACTTCGATAAATCACGATAAATGATACAAACTCCGTCCTAAGTGCAAACAATATATATTTATATGTCTTTGATCTTGTTCTTTCTACACTACATGTTTCGGCCTCTATCGGCCATCATCAGGTGTATACTCTTAACGTTGCTGCCACACTGAACCCAGTCTAAAACTTAACATTTNAAATATTAGTTGCAAATCAAAATAACAAAGCCTTAATCATTTATAATAAAAGCAAAGCACTGACAATATCATTTCAGGCACGTGTTACATTCAAAATATTAGCGTGACGAATATTGATGTAGAACATCGTACACACACCGCAAACAACCCATCTTTCGCCTAGTGTAGCCCTCTGCCATCTTGTGAGCGAACTGTTAACTCCGTATATCTGAATATGTCGCCGATGAGTGGGTTTTGATCGTTTTGATCAGTGAGCCAAAGAATAAAGACGAATAATGAATAGAGATGAGTAGGGTCTGGAGCGGTCTCGAGATTAAATGAAAAGTATACGAGCGTTTGATTAAGTAATGGGAGATTTCTTACTCGTATGTCCCTACAAAAATGAGATTATATTGAAGTTGTTAAAAATAAAGGGCAAAACACTTGATTGTTTACTCTTAATTCTCAAAAAACGTAAACTGTTAGTTATCTAAGGAATATTGCAATATCATCGCACAGTGAAGTCTCATACATATTACATAAGGACTTTGTATTTCACATTAAATCGCTGTTAGGTGATAATATTTTTATGGCGTCATGTCATTATGCTTCATGAATGGTATAGTGGAGTAGAAGACTTAAACGACACGGTACTTAGGAGGAATTATCCAGGATCGGCCGATACAAGCCCAAGTATTGCACCACACGATAGTAAAGGATATGGAGGTTGCTGATAAAGACTGTGAGGTACCAGAAGTGCCATCCTTTGTGGAAGATGACACCGTGGTCAAGTATTTTAAAGAATGTGTAGGTGTGACACTACCCCCAGACACGACTTTAAAAGAACTAATGGACAACAGTATCCAGTTCCCCAGGTATTTTCAACTTCAAAATATGACGAACAGGGCATGAATGCGGAGAACGTAAGGTGAAGGACCGGTAGATTTTTGAAGAAGTCTTACATAGGTTAAATTTTGCTTTCAGATTTAGCATACAATTGTATAAAATTTCAGTATGCATGGTCCATAATGTGATTCTTGTAACAAAGTATTTGAAGAGCTGGAAGATAACACAAACGACCATTAGCGACCTTCCGGTTTGATGATAGGTAACATTTCTGAAATGTCTCTTGATTAAGAATATCCACCTATTAATCCTCTCCTTACATAATCAGAAACTGGAATTGCCAATTTTGCCGTTATTCTTGGCCCCAGCAGGTGTTCTTATTGTTACAGTATGATGTACTGGATTATATTTCTGTTTTGTGTAATTTCACATTTCAAGGTTCAGCTGTGTCATACACCGAAGCTGTTCCAATGTTTCTGCACACATTGAGGTTCACAGTTTTTGGATGAATGTGATAAGGAGTGTGGAGGTGAACAGATAGCACATAGCACATGCATTAATGATGAGTATGGGTCAAGCCAATGAAAACAGGTTGCCACAGGTGCAGGGTACCTAATGTTTGCAAGATCTCCACACCTTTCACAAAGTGTACATTGATTGAACCAGCTGTCACATCTGCACTAGAATACTGGAACATAATAATGATTCAAAATCAGCGATAACTGAGACAAAATGCAGCATTAACATTGTTAAAATTGAACCGTTAGAGAACAATCACGCATACTGCACTAAAATTTTCTCAGCCAATTAGCCATGAACTAAAATCCAGTGTTGCGTAGATCTTGTTCTCGATCATCATGGTTGATGTGATGAATGACCGTACATCACTGATATTCGTACCAGTTTGACAAATCGATGCCTCCTCTTGTTGGCATATTATGCAATAGGATGGTGGATTAAAACTGTGGGGTCACCCATTCGACTCTAACCTTTCACCATGTTGCTTATCCTGTTGTCAGACTATTTTGTTTTCTTTTTTGCGTGCTCTTCCCTGTGTCATCTTTGGATTTTCGTGATCTATGTGTGTTCAAGTGCCTTAAAAAACTGGTGATTGGATTCAATACTTTGCTGAGTTTGAACCCTTCCTCACTGTTTATGTTGTCCAGACATAATTTTATTTCTGTTGCTTCTTTGTCAAGTTTGTCTGTGTTTGCTGATGTTGTGGCAAGTACTTTAGTGGCGTGATTCAGTGCTGAGATCTGCCCCCACTGACTTGTCTGGCTGATACAAAAGTAGATGTCTTTCATGGTCTTCACATCAGATTGACAAAGGGACACTAGGTTAAGCAACAGGGCGAGAGGTTAGAGTTGGATAGGTGGCTGTACAGTTTGACTTCACCTTTCTACTGCATAGTACACCAACAGGAAGAAGCTTTAATTTGACAAAGTGGTATAAATACCAGGAGTATATGGTAATTCAATATTTACATGGCTGATTGCCTGAGAAAATTTTAGTACATTTATTCGACATGAAAGCTTCATATCTTACGTAAGCCCCACTATCAGCAGAACAATCAAAATTGTAATTGCCTCTCAGCTTCAACTGAGAGGATGGATACAGACCAAGTAAAGTCTAGCTTCAGCTCTTTATCTTAGCCATATGACCCCTCTGCACCGGTCAGCAACATGCTGGTCCACTTCCCCCCCTCCACCTGACATTTACCCTCAAGATGGTGACGGAAATGTATGCTGAAGTGTTGGAACAGTTTCAGCAGGTGATACAGGTAAATGCCCAAAGCCAAATTTACTCATTAAGTCACAGGCTGAAAAAACCTGAGAATACAAATTTTGTGATCTGTTACAATTATAAAAGACAAGTCCGTCCAATGTGACTATTTCAGTTTTCTCACTTGATGATTCACTAGCCTTACATGTTTCGATCCATTTGGATCATCTTCAGAGGCACCAAACACTTTTTTGAAACCACTATCACAACAGTTGTCATATCAAATACACATGTAATGTCCAAGTACACAATGTTCCATCTATCACTCACAGCAGCCTTTCTGGTTATAGAAATATTTAAAGTTGTTTTAAAGTTTTAAAAACTTTGTTAAAAATTAAAATTCATAAACCATACAGTTCATGTCAATAACCTCTGTCGTCTCTCTTCAAGGTGGCCAGTGTTGTGCCACCTATGTAACTTGAGTAGGGAGATTCTTAATATTGTCCATTATGATTTCTTGGCCCGCTCTGCTGTGTATACGTTGGCCACCTTGAAGAGAGACGACAGAGGTTATTGACATGAACCGTATGGTTTATGAATTTTAATTTTTAACAAAGTTTTTAAAACTTTAAAACAACTTTAAATATTTCTATAACCAGAAAGGCTGCTGTGAGTGATAGATGGAACATTGTGTACTTGGACATTACATGTGTATTTGATTGACAACTGTTGTGATAGTGGTTTCTAAAAAGTGTTTGGTGCCTCTGAAGATGATCCAAATGGATCGAAACATGTAAGGCTAGTGAATCATCAAGTGAGAAAACTGAAATAGTCACATTGGATGGACTTGTCTTTTATAATTGTAACTGTTAGTGTGATGGACCAAAATGAAACAAATCAAATTGTGATCTGTGTTTGAACCTTCTGTACACTAGCACAGTGGGGCAGTTACTATTTTCTCAGCAAGTCTTTTATGAAATCTGATGGTTCATTACTGTATTCAGCAGAGCTCACCACAAGTCCCTATTCTAAACCAAATGAATCCAGTGTACACCCTAACAATCCATTTTGTTATGTTCCATTGTAGTATTCCCCCATCTGCACCTAGGTATTTCAGTTGGTGTCTTTTATTCAAGTTTTGGAAACAAAAGTGTGTGCACTGTTCTCATTTCTCCTATGCATGCTAGGTGTCTTGCCAATCTCACTGTCCTTGATTTAAACATCCTAGTAATATTTGGCATGGACTGTGAAGCTTTTCATTATGCATTTTGTCATCATACTCCTTTCACTTCCTTCCAGGTTAAACAGTCTCAACTGCACCCTGTTTTCAAGCACTTTGTGTCTGTGCTTGTCTCTCACTGTGTAAAATCACAATTCACACCCATACAGACATCAGGCAAAACTGTAATTTAATCTTTTCATTATTTGGTGGAAGGTGGGAAGACAGTAGATTATGAAGTGAATGGCAAGAAATGTTGCCTGAATGCAGGCTCTTGATTCCTTCATGAATGAAATTTTGATTTATTAGTGTCATTTTCAGATATTTAAAATTATCCACTATGGCAGAGTTGAAATATTTAACTATCTTTGTTTTATGATTTTGCCCTGCCTACTAATGGTGAGACATTGACATACCCCTTCATTTTCTCTGTAAATATTTCTAGACCAACCTCCTTATTGGTGGCTAACAGAGCTTTTGTCCGTTTGCTGATGGTAGTCATGTTTTTCGCAACTAAATTAACATCATCAGCATAGGCGAGTATTTGATATGCCCCATTCAGTCTCCATCCTTCGTGGTTTTCTCAGATCTTAATGGTGTATTCTATAGGAGAGCTGGAAAGCAAATCCGACAGTTTATTGCCATTTCAGACCATTCTGAACATTAAGTGTATGAAATGTGTACCTACATAGAGTTTACCAGATGCTTCATTTAAACATAATTGATTTATTCCAGCTATTGTCATGGGTATACCAAACTTAGTGAGAAAATTGTGCAATACCTCCCTCCAAACTGAATCACAGACTTCCTTTCTACACTTCTTGTACACATGCACGAAATGAAAAAAATTTTTTCAGGAGTAAAATGTGAAATCATCAACCAACTTCAGTGGGACCGTCATATGAACAAAACATGCAGGGGATGTAAAAGTATTTGCTCAGTAAAAAGGCAATAAATGACATATAGTGCATGAGAGTGGTGATTTTAAAATATAAAGTGTACCAACAAAATGAACCCTATCTGTCAGTCTGTCTGCATTCCATCAGATTACTTAAGATGAAATGGGAGAGAGGTTAACACTAAAAAGTGTTGTATTTCAGACAGGCTTTTATTATGCTATACACCCAAATTAGTCTGCCTGTTAGCATGAAACCATATTTTGTGCCACTTTATGAATAATCACTTGATGTATTTTGTAGTAGGATGCAGAGCACCAAGTACTGAAGCAGTCTTAGAACTTAAGGATTTATTTAATTAACTCAGAATAAAGCAAGCACATGAGTTTTATATTTATGTACTGATGTGAAGTTATTTTTTCTTTGCAAGAAAATTGTGTGGTACCTGTAAGAGAGGCTCCCAACTTCACAAATTAAAAAAAAGTTATTTAATGTTTCAAACAAATGTTACTGATGTTATATTTTAGCGTCCTGTTGCACTGATTTAAGTCCATGATTTATTTAAACCGTGTAAACAGTGTATGCACTGCAAGACGGTTTAAATAAATCATGGACAAATGTTACTGGTTCAAATTATGATCTCTGGAGTTGTGACACCAAGTAGTTTTGTAGGCAGATTCTGATAATTTGGAGGATCATGCTGCCACTACCTAGCCAGTCACGGTAGCCGAGCGGTCTAAGGCATGCACTGTCTTCACTAGCTCGAAAGCCGGGATCGTGGGTTCAAATCCCACTCAGGACATGGATGTTTGTGTGCGTTTTTCTGTGTTTGTGTACAGGTAGAGGCCTTGCTACGAGCTGATCACCCACCCAAGGAGTCCTACCATATGTCTAAGATCAAGTAAAACTGAAGAAGTGAACAGAGAGTTTCATGGAGGTAGGCCTAGGCCCAAATGAGGGCTGTAGCGCCAATGAAAAAAAAATGTTGCCACTACCTACAGAGTTGAAGTCTGCAGGTGTGGAATTGGTTGGGATATATAGGCAGATTGCAAAGAAGGTCATCACTTACCCTTTCAAGAGTGAGAAAAAACATAGCCCAGTCCAGGGTGATAGGAATGGTGAGCAGGAAAGTAGCTCTGTCTCTGTTCTTTCATTTCTGAAATGTCAGTTACCTGCTTACAAGGCTGCATACATGGCGTCACACTCCAGAAGACCATAATCTGAACAATCACAGCCACAAAATCCCTCAACTTATAAAAATTATTGATTATTATATTGTACAAGATGAAATGTCAGCCAATGAATTGAAGGACAGTGCAGGCAGCTGATGGTGAGGCGTGGGGCAGTCACATTTAACCCGATTATGGTTAAATTCAGGCATTCATTTTCTTGAAGTACTACACATAAAGAGAGCAATATCATGTGGGATGTGACACCATGTAGTCTAATTGAAGTGCACTGATGTTTCAAAGGAGTATACTGCCTCCATCTTCAGGGTAAAGATTAAGCAAAACAAGTAACCAGCAGAGCTATGCTTCCATCATGATGGTTGCTGGTCTGGCTTACTCTTTGACCTGAAGACAAAGACAGTGCATATCTCCAATGTGCCCTTGAAGTTCTACTGTTTTACATGGTGTCAAATTCCAGAAGATAGCCACCCCAGTGGGAAAGTCAGATCCAACATACTGTAGATGAGATGATAGTTGGGACATTTGTTTTCATACATTTTTAAAATGATTTGCATGTTCCAGGAAGTTTCCTGTCCAAACAGTAAGGTGCTCTAACCTTGTGGGACAGAAACATGTAACAAAGGAGTTGCTGGAGGAGAATGCAAATTCCACATATCCTGTAGTGCATGAGTCAGTGCTGTTCCTCTACATTCACTTTCTGGAGCATAAGAAGCAACATGGAATTGGTCCAGAGAGGGCATTGTATGCCAACATGGGTATTCTTGACTTTGTACAGCGCCTGCTAGAGAAAAGATCAGCATCATTCTTTGCCAAAAATGACAAATACCTTCTGGTCAGTGGAGCTCAGGGAATTAGTGGCTGGGAAACAGTTGGATCGGTAACTTTTTTTAAAGAATTTAATTCCTTCCACTACAGATAGAGCATGTACAGATATGAAGTGAAAATTTTCTTTCAAAATATATGTTGTGTAGAAAATTGTTGTGTCATTTAGTGTGAGTGGCTCTGTGTGTGTGCGCGCTTGTGTAAGAGAAAGAGAAAGAGGATTTAGAGGCATGTCAGCATCAGTGGCTATTTAGAAATTAGGCTAGATAACTTTTACAATTAGGATTTTCTCTTCTAGAATTATACTTCGAGTAGAAGCTTCTGCTAGGTTTAGAGACACCTTTAGAGAGACATTTGTTACTGTACTTACTGATTTGTAATATTGTGAAGAAGCAGTTAAAGTACCCACAGAGTTAGCTTGCATTGCAAGGTTGAAACTTTCTGATCTCATGCAACTTGGAAAAAATTAAGGACTCTCTCTTTCTCATCGTATAATATAGGATTTAATTCAAATTAACGAGTTTGGATGTAAGAGACATGAGACCAGTGGCATATGGACATGGCAAAGATTACTGACATTACAAAGGAATTTATTGTTCTGCAGGGATCAAACAGTGGTAATTGTTGCCATATTGGCAAAGAAAACCCCGAAAGGAATAATTAATAAGGTATTTGATCTTTATATGAAGTAGTTCATGACATGCATATATTGATTTGACCATTGAACAGTAAATCTGTATTAAATGCCTCTGTATGTGTGTGTGCTTATTTCACCTTAGAGTGGCACAGTTTAATTCAGTATTAATTGAAACAGGTATTAAGTGACTGGATTTATTGAAAAATATTAGATTAAATATACTTTGTTACAAAACTTCCAGGGACTGTAACTGCAGACTTTTTGTGATACTGTTTGCAGGAAAATGAAAAGCCTCCATTAGTTCTTGAAAATTGTCTGAGTTATGATGAAATGAAACTCTCAGCACTTTTATCAGTATCTTCATGGAGTTATTTCATCAATGAGGGTACACGGGATAACAAGGGTGTCCCCCAAAAGAACACACAGAGCTTTACAACTAGGGGTATTATCATTGGTCTTATTGGAGCTCGTTTAAAACGAGTTGGGCTGATGGAATGGCAAGAGGTCCTGGTAACAAAGACCCAAAACACTAAGGAGAATGGATATGGAGCACCTTCCCGAGTTGGGTCATCTGAAGAAAATAGCAAACAAGGCAAGTTTACCTAGCTGCATGTAAGACAGACATTGTTCATATTGCACAGTCAGCATGACATACAGATTTTGTATCAGTTCCTGAGCCCAGTTTTCTGCTCAAGAGCGTTAGGTATTGTGCATGCTTATCAATGTACAGAATGCCTTTGGGGATTACTGATATTGCATGGGACATTGCCCAATGTCTGGGGCATATTCAGTATATACAAAGTGTCGGGACTTTGCTCGACTTCCATCTTCATGTGATTAATTGCTATTGTACTGACTGCATTAGAGGGAACAGTTGGGATTGAACCTGGGATCATTTGATTACTGGGCTAGTACATTAACCACTAGTCCACTGGGAAAACAACAGAGTGATTACAGTGAAGTTTTTCAGGCAGACAGCTGTGTCATTGTGGAGTTCATGTCCCGTATTTCTGATTATCTCTGTCATTGGAAGTAGATGTGATGACTGCTGCATTTGCAAGTTATATTTACATATAAAACTGTTCCCTGTCCCAGCCCAGGGCACATAAGGAATGACAGTTCTTGCTACCTGGCCATGAACATAATAAAAAATGTGAAAGAACTTGAAAGACCAAAAGACCATTGTAAGGAAGGCCCAGCAACAAGCAGGATGAATTCAAATGATTGATCAGTCATACCCCATGTGGTCTGTGCTGGAGCAGGACATCCCCATTTCCAGAGTAGAATTAACTTTTGCTCTGAAAAGAGAATAGCAGTTTTCTCCAAAACTTGATAACCACATACAAGACTACAAGGTGTTATAACCAGAAGACCTCAATCTAAAGCTCTGTTGAAGTTATGTTACTTATGCAATTACTTCCTATCCTGTAATAGAGGGAGCCATATGAAGCCATCATCTACGTGATGATCTACACTTGTTATTCAGGCTATTTCACTTTCCTAGTACTCCTATTTTTCATTTTTTCATTATAAACAGCTGAATTTATTGGGACATCCAGTTACATATATGAATATGTTATTTTCCATTACTTTTGTCACACTTTCTTCGTCAAAGTACTGGTATTCAGGATTGCTAAGACTGAAATTGGTTTAGTCCCTTGCAGTGGTGGCTTGTAGCTAAAATTAGTGGGGGTGCTGCTCCAGAAAATTTGTAGCCTTTGTTTTAAAATTGTATAAAAGGAAACAAACATATATAAAAAGAAAATTTATTCAGAAACTTGATAAAATCCTAAAAGAACAAAATCAAACGTTTTTTACTTACTTTAACCTAAATTGTTACAGTTCAAGCTTAATCTATTCATTTAAAAATGAAATCCATTCTTTTTAACCTTTATATTATGCTCATCGATTGAAAGTCTGTATGCCTCACTAAGTTTCTCCTTAATACTTACGGTTCCTAAAAGTGACAGTGAAACTACATTATTAGCGTGCTTCTTTGACTTCTGATGCTTTTCAGTTTTTTCTTTCATTTTGTTTATATTTCTAAAACCATCTTTTGTCCACGTTACATCACCCCCAAACAGCAAACACGGGAAGCAAAACAGTGAATTTTTTACTTCACAGCTGCAAAGCCAACTTTTACATTTGTACCATTCAGAATTAAAGCTACGAATATATTTCTTGTTCTTGCTTATGCCTGGCTGAGATATTAGAATATCAGGTGTTAAACGACCTCTTTCTTAACTGCAACTTTTTCATGGAGAGACAGTTGTGAAAACTTAAGCTGTTGAAGTTCACTTAGTCACAGAACTTATTTCTCGGGGATGCAAGGCCATGGTTAAAGTTTTCTGTTAAATAAAAGAACCGAAAAAAAAATGAATCAAATAGAATAGCTGGAAGCAGGATAATAATCTAATTCTACAATTAACTCATATTTTTTAAGCACAACATACGCGGAGTAAAAAAAAGACTACCTTCCACCAGCACGCCAGGGTCGGCACTGGTCGGCACTGTCGTTCCTGCAGTGCTCCCTCTCCCTTGCAGCCTCACGTGTAGCTCCTTATGTGCACATGTGCACAGTCAACGAACACCTCGCCGCTGGAACTGTGAAACTCAAAAGAGTTCCATACAAAGATTTGGCTACTGACATTAAGCTTAAGGATTATATATTGTATTGTACAAGTATAAAGAAAGAATTAAAGAAAAAAGGACTCATTATATAAATGTTATTGATAATATCAAATGGAAATTGGGGGTGCTGCAGTTCCGCAGTGCCTATACGCGGGCCGCCCCTGGTCCCTTGTGATGGAATTTCAGATTCTGTCATTTTAAGTCTGAGACCATACCCACAAATTTCTTATATACAAAGATTATAAAGTCACAGGACGCTATATGGAAATGGAGGGGGTAAACACCAAAATCTTTGCCTATTAATCAAATTTAATCCCTTCAGAATTGTCTCCTGACTGATCACAGGGGTTCCAGTGATCCTACCACTCACTGGAGCATTTCTGGTATTCTTCTTTCAGGAAATTGTTTAATTCTGCCACACTTTGGGTAATGTCTCTTGCTTTCTGAAATGGCTTTTCATTTTGCCCATTTTCCAGTCTGGAGAATTCAAGAACAGTTTCTGTGTATTGAAAGGTCAGTGACGTGGGTGAGGAACCAGTGGAATAATTCCTAAATTAGGCTTGATTGTTTGTATGATTTAAGGTTCAAATCCAGCTTGCATATGAATGATCTCTTTTATTGTGTAATAATTTTGTTGTTTCAGAAATGCTATTCAGCTGTAATTTTACTAAATATACACTGAGGTAAGGGTAAAGGTAATGTCCCTGTGCATAAGTAATTAAGCACCATGCCATGAAGATGTATGAGGGAGTGGAGGTTTAGTTCCAATGTTGACTTAAGCTGTAGATAGAGGTGAGTGGTCAGCTTCATGCTGTGGCTGCTTTACCCGTGGAGAAATAGACCCTGATACCCAATGGATAGGAGGCTGAGTGGGCCCTAGAATCAGTCTGGACAGTGTGGAGAAGAGAGAAATGTCTTTCCCCTGCTGGGAATTGACCCCAGTAATTAGTTTCGTAGCCTGTTGCTATACTGACTGAGCTGTCCTGGCTCTAAAGGTCATAAATACTTGAGCTGCATGGTATCCACGGTACCATAGTTTTTAAAACTCTACAATGTGACAGGCAGACAGGCAGGCATATATACAGNCCTAGACACCAAAAAAAAATTTTTTTTTGTAGGCCTGTGTTATCTAACATGTAGTTAATCATATGATTTTTTCTGTGTAGAGCGTTCTTATTCCTGGAGACAACTGTGGGCCAATTTCTATGGCTTGAAACCACACCTTCCCCTGTTTGAGGATGTTGTCAAAGTGCGTAAATCAGGCAACAGAGCTGCCTTGAGTAGGTATAAAGAGCTGAACAAGGATCGACTCTTTGACAATGTAGCTTACAAGAAGCGAGTCGCTGTCTCCATTGAGACACTTTTATTGGAGGTGAGAACAACCAGAGTTTGTATCTGTATTTATCTCACATAGTTTTCATGTAAATCTAGAATATAATGCAATTATATGAGGATTTTAAAGGTAATGTGGGCTTTTCTGACAAAGCTTAAGTGGATTAAGAATATGCCTAGCTCTCTCTCTCCCTCACAACTCTTTAGTTAAATATCCATATTGAGCCTTAGAAGAGGACATGAAGATGTTGAGTGCCTTGGTATCATCACAAAAATGTCTAAAATAGTGTATCAGAATGTTAATATATTTTGTTCCTGCATATTATGAAATTAAAGTCAGCTGCAGAATTTTCAACATAGCCACTGTTCCTTCCAGAATATACTTCAGTGATTATTAAGAGTTTATTTTTTTGAGTGTATTAGATATAATTTCATGTATATCTGCCATTCATATTGTGTGTAGTCATATGCAGCAAGGAATTTTTCCTTACAGAGTTACATTGCAAAACATCTTTCAGCATATTGAGTAATAAAGTTCCACTAGTTTATACCCTCTAAATAATCAGTTTGACTAATGAACATATTTGTTTGGATTATGTGCATTATGCACGTGAGGGAGAAGTTAATCTTATTAGGCACGGAAATCAGTTTTGGGACATGGCACATACATAATCACTTGGGGTTCATAAAACCTTCTGAAACCTGGAAAGGACCATGCTGGAGGGAAAGATCTGAATGAGTAGAACTTGGTATTATTAATGCAAATGAGATGCAAAAAATAAGAGGAAGGGAAGATAATACAGTAAACATCAAATATGATATGCCGTTGCTATTTTATAGAGAATTTTGAAAAGGGAAACTGGAAAATGTATGAATCTCTTGTTTTTTATGCTTAAACAGGCAGAAGCCAGAGCAGCTTCCAAGGGAACTACAGCTTATATCCATGTGGTAGGGATTGGGCTTGGTGTGTGGCGTGCATCAGAACATCAGGAGAAGGAGTTCCTGGATGCGTTTGCAAGCTGTCTCCGCCGGCTGCTCCCAGTTATACAGCACGTGTCAGATATCAATTTTGCGTGGTTTAAGGAACAAATGCATGCTGAAACTTGGAAAGGAATCACAGAACCAAATGACAAAGGTATATGACAGTCAGTACTAATTACTAAGGCCTGAAAAATACGGTTTCCTACCAATGTTCCCTCTAAGTCAGGGATGCAAGTGGGCAAGCCATGATGTCTTCTGCCTAGGAATCACATGACTTGTTTCCTGTATGGTGTTCCGTATGCAACATTAGGACTGTTTTTTGTGTGCATGGTCTGTGCGGAGGATATATAACAAGGTATACAGAATAACACCAGGAGTTCAGTTTTCGGTAGACCTGTGGAGTCTTAATGTGTGAACTGAAGACTCTGTGTTATAGTAATCTTGCAAGTGTTACAGTTATTTGTGGTTACAACTAGTGAAGATCCAGTAAATCCAATTACTAATCCACACCCACGTCTTAGTCACCTAAACATGTGACAATATGATGATTCATGTAAATTGTTACACTGTATAATTTTATTATTTAAACCAATTTTTGTGCCTGTTAACCCTTTTAGACAGGGTGATCATATGCTGGTCTTTCAATTGTGCTTGCACTTGGCAAGGCAGACCATAAGCTCATTTCTTGGTATTGCTCTGAATCTCCCTGAAGAAACATGCAAAATAAATTTGTATGGGTACTTTCTTCTGGGATATGGCATGTAATGCCATATAATCTGGTAAAAGTCCAATGATGTTTTGGACAAACGTACGGTCTCCACCTTCAGGGTCAGTGAACAAGCCATGTAAGCAACCAGCAAGATTGAGGTAGCAGATGTAGCCTGTGAAGATTACTACTGTCTCATATGTAATACCATGAAATCTGCTAAAAGTCCACTTATACTTGTATTTTGGAGGAAAGTGTTGCTTCTCTCTTCAGGCTTGAAGAGTAAGTTGAGCAAGAAACCAACCAAAAGTATGCAGTAAGCAGAGCCCTGTGGCATTCCTTTCTGTTACAAATGACTGCTCCACAATGGTTGAATTTCTTTTTTGTTAGATTGTTGAATAAGTCAGGTGAAAACTATGAGTAGTCCATAAATAGCTTACATCTATATCCCTGTACTTTTTCTGTTGACTATATTGGAGTTGTTCACACTGCTGTCACGTCCGCAGTCACACGTCCTATCATTCCCTACATAGATGTCCATATTGTATGTGTAAGCAGATATGTTACATAATCCATAAAGTTTTGTTCTGAAACATATGCATCCCTTGGATACACAATTTTTTAAAATTATCTTCCCCTAGAAAAGGGTGTACTATTTCAAGTATCTGGCATTCAGGAAGTAAAGAGTATGTCTTAGTTCCCACAGTCTGTCATAGTTCATGTCACTATTGCCAAAGAGTGTCATCATTGTTTGAAAAGTGAAGGAAAATGTCATGTCTTATTGTTTTGCCATAAAAGGGCGGAAATAACTGTTAAGTAGTTAGTCAGTTGTCTTCCATGTGGTCGTGTGTCATGTCCCATTTGAAAAACTACAGCTAGAAACAAACATTTCAGATTCAGCGATATCAGGTACTGCAGTGGGTCTCTCCTGAAGGTAATCAAACTGTTGTTTATTGACTGGTCTGCCAAACCAACAAAGCAAAAGCAGCTGCAAAAATACACCTTGAAACTGTATGGAGTTGAATCTTTATTTTTATTAGGATTACATTCTTTTGTCAGTCAAACCATGAGTGAACTGATGGATGCCATTTTCCCCACCCATATTAACATCCTTTGGGAGGTTGGAAGGAACTCAGTGAGAATTGTCATCTATGTTGTCATCCTGGTTTCCTGTTTGGCCTGCTAGTCAACCTTACTTTTATTCTCCTTGGCAGGATGTAAATGGATTGTGTTCTTTCATGTGATCATCTTGTGTGCTTTATTATAGTCTTCCTACTTCCTCTGATTTGCTGTCGAGTATTCAGTCTCATCTTTGAAATTCAAGTCATGCCCTTGTGGTGTGAGAGTAGAAATAAGAAACTTGAAACCCGTGGTGCAGACTGAAACAGAATGAGCTTGCCAAGTTTACTGTCTTGGCATGCCCTGATAGCTGAGTCTCATTAGTGAAGCTTGATACATCCATGATACACCCACTCTGTTCTTTTCTTTTTTTCCTCTCCTCTTGCTCCCACTTTGGAGCATAAGGCTGATTTCTCAGTTTCATGATCATTTTTACAGACGGTAGGACTCCTTGGACAGGTAATCAGCTCATCGCAAGGCCTCTACCTAAACACAGGACAACAGAAACACAGAATAAATGCATACACACACCAAACATCCATGCCTTGTGTGGGACTGTACCCACAATCGCGGCTTCCGAATGAGCAAAGACAGCACGTGCCTTAGTCGGCTACTGTGACCGGCATTGTCCATGTTTTTTAAATTATTTATGCACATTTTCCTCTTCATCAGCACAGATAATCAGGAGTAACCTATATATTTAGAAATGTATCTTGTTCAGTTTGGTAACTTTTTCAGCTATGATATATGAATACCAAACATAATTTTTTTTTTTTCAGATTGGTGTTGCTATATGCAGCAAGATGAAATATAGATAGATCTGGTACACCTACTAAATGCTTGCATATCCTTGTCTTAGAAATCACCAGTATGAGTATGAGCGGTGGGCCATAAAATCTGGCCCTTGCATCGTGACCTTCAGTAATCTATTGTGCTTTCCCTTTGGATTAACCCTTTATTAATCCTACGCTTTGAATGAAATGTAGGACTTCATTTATGGGGGTATCATAATGGTAACTTGGCTCCATAAAGAACTGGCCCAGGTGATGAAATCTTATGCTATAGCCTCACAATCACATAGGATGTGTGAGGCTGATTCGTCTTCTTGTAGGCATCTTTCACAGGTTGGGTCATCTGTCAGTCCCAGTTTGAAAAGGTGTCCTTTCAGGTGGCAGTGATCAGCAAGTTATTCTATCAGCCATCTTAATTGATCTCTGTTTAATTTCAACAGGTCCCTCGTTCTTTTGGCAGAGGGTCCTGATATAAATCTGTTTGCCTGTTTGAGTCCAGTTGTGGATTCCCAGTGTTTTTTGTGATTTCAATCTGTCCAGTCCCTGATCGCTTTCTTGGCCACTCCAATTGAGATGCCGCACGCTGGTTCAGGTCCTATGAACAGATGTTCAGATCCTGTTCTTGCCGAAATCTTCACTTATGTTTTTAATTCTCAGAATTTTGAATCAGATGATGATAATTCTTCCCTTATCATGTTTGAAATCAGAAACTGAATTTGCTGTGTATTAATAAAATGTGCGTGAACATTGTAATGCTGAAATAACTGTCACTGGTAATCTCTGTCATAAGTTACAAGTGATGTTACATCATTAACATTAATGATGTGCTTTTAGGTCTGACAGTGTGGTTGTCAATGAGTCTGTTTATTTGTATTTTATATATACATTGTTCTGAACTGTGCTTCCATTCCAGGTCCTGGGATTCACATCTTCTTTTCTAAGAGACCACCACATTCAAAATTGTCAGAACCTGAAGATGCTGGAAAACTTCTTGTAGTTTCATATGCATGGGATGGAAATGCTCTTCCTGGTAATGAGTTCTGGATGGGAAAACTAAGTTCAACTGGAGATTCGGCTGCTGCATGTTCAACACAGGTTAGGGAGGCTCAGTTAAAACGTCATTTGATGTAAAATCTCAAACTTAAAACTTGCCACTGAATACAGATAGCTCATACAGTGAAGAGGACTGTTAATTTGACAAGGAGAAGAATGGCCCACACATGCATGGTTTTATCTGTGGACTAGAACTGCAGTGGAAAGGATGGTTGTTCAAGTTGGTGATGGTTCATAATCTCCATTGGCCACTGACATATAATGACCTTATGACTACAGATGGTTAAAACTTTCAAATTTTTTTTCCTTGGCACTACAGCCCCAGTGGGCCGAGGCCTACCTCCATGAACTTCTCCGTTCACTTCGGTTTTTCTAGATCTTACACGTTCGGTAGGACTCCTTGGGCGGGTTATCAGCTTGTCGCAAGGCCTCTACCTGTACACAAACACAGAAAAACGCACACACACAAACAAAACATCCATGCCCTGAGTGGGATTCGAACCCACGATCCCGGTTTCCAAGCGAGCAAAAACCATACGTGCCTTAGACCACTCAGCTACCGTGACCGGCTAAAACTTTCTAATAGGGGGCAAAAGTTTTAAGAAATCTGTGGACTTGAATTGGACCAGTTTTTTTGCCTTGGCCAAACGTTTCACCCCATGTTCTCTTGTCAACAGAAAAGCCATGTATTTGCATAAGAAAAGGTGTATTTGTTGTGCCTTGTTGTACGAGGGGGGACCCAAAAATAACTGGAAACGACCTGTTGCGCGCGCATGCTTTGTAGTTATGAGTTGTGCTGCTAGGTGGTGTTAGCTGGGCGTCTCCCGCGACTGTTAGTGAGCTGGCGTCAGTCTGAGTTAAGTGGTTTGTCTGTGGTGCTCTGTTGTGTGCGTTCCTGTTTCAACCCTTTGGCGATTAGTGAGATGGCCGACCAGAAGGAACAAAGAGTGTGCGTGAAATTG
>NW_019731216.1:144163-155715 GCF_002891405.2 Cryptotermes secundus | reverse complement strand
GACTTGAAGAGTGAAGTGCAGTTTTCCCTAACAGAAAGCAAAATTTCACGCACACTCTTTGTTCCTTCTGGTCGGCCATCTCACTAATCGCCAAAGGGTTGAAACAGGAACGCACACAACAGAGCACCACAGACAAACCACTTAACTCAGACTGACGCCAGCTCACTAACAGTCGCGGGAGACCCCCAGCTAACACCACCTAGCAGCACAACTCGTAACTACAAAGCATGCGCGCGCAACAGGTCGTTTCCGGTTATTTTTGAGTCCCCCTTCATATACGAACACATCACTATGAAGTGCCATGCATTGCATGCAGTTGACTACTATGCTTTGTGCTTCCATCTCATGAACCTTATTTATACCACATGACTTTTGCTTGCATATTCTTTGAGATAAAGGTTGAGGCTATCGATTGGTATGTCTGTTGACTGGATTTATAGATTTTTCATTGAAGTAAATGATCTTGAAAATGCTGATTCTAAATCAGCTGTTTGTAGACACAGCATCAGGTAGTAAATGTTTATCAGATGTGAATACTGAAGACATTCTGAATTAATGTTTTTCTTATTCCGATGACAGTAATTTTGATTGTGAGGATGAAATAACAGATTTCCAATTTTGATACCTGTGTCATTTTGCATGTCTGGAATTTAAATCCTCCCATGCAGATACGTTAACATTATGCCAGTAACAAATACATGTAAATCAGTTTCCAAGTGGGTTAAATTTTGGTTATGTGAATAGGAGGAGTATAATCCTGCACCTTTTTGAAAATAATAACCTCACTGGTACTAATCCATTCTAAATGTATGTATGAACAGTCAGAGTTAAAATCTCCGTTAACAAGTTCAGTGAATCCAGACTGTTGAAGCATCTGTGCATACATAAAATTATTTTACAGATTAGGACCATGATGGTACAAAACTGTCAAAGAAATCTGTGTATACTGCCTAATGAGAAGCAGGCCTGTATCATGTTCTACTTGTGAAACTAAGAAATTCACTCGTGCTGAAAAACATTAACTGTTGTCATCTTCTAATTCACATTCAGTACTGTAACATGGCTACTGTATGCAAGAAGAGCAATGTATGAGGATTTGAGACCCATTATACTTGTATTGTCACATGTTAGTGACTAGACACGGGGTTTGGACGTACGGGATTCTTATAACTCATAACTACAGGTAACTATTAACAGATGCATGATCTATGCGCTCTACAAATCATTGTCCTGCACCACATACAGAGTCGTCTTTGTCTTCACCAGTTGTTGCCTGGTAACATCTCTCAGCAGCATAGGTTCTTCAGCTTCAGTACTCATGTCCTTACTGGCTGGCAACTGTCTTGCAACTCCTCATGGCCACAACTGACTCATTCACCCACAAGCTCTCGCTATATAACCTCAGCAAAGAAAACAACATTTCCAGCAGTTGCTCTATTGCTGTGATGTGTGTATTGAACTGTTACCCAGCAGTGGACAATTTCTTCTGGCTCCATCATTCCAGCCTTTTAGCTGCCATATCACAATATGCTGTTCCAGATTCCAATTTGAATTTAGTGATGGGGAAATGGTTAAATAGTCATCACTATTCCTTGGACAGGGGATCAGCCCATCACAGGACAACACAAACACACAAGAAACACACATACATCCACGCCTCAAGTGGGATTTGAATCCACAATCAGTGTTTGAGAGGACAAAGACATTTTTGTGCCTTGGACTGCACAGCCACTGTGATTGGCTTCCACCTTCATCTTACCATTCAGTGGTAGTCTTAAGCTGCTATGTTAAAAATAAATCATAAGTAAATAAATAAATGAAATGCATGCTGCATGCTCATGCTAACTGAAGTGCATAAACTGTGATGTATGCCATTCTTCATTTCATATCTGTTTTTGTCAACCATTTTCCTACATCTTCTTTCAGATCAAGAGACCAAATTTTAGAACCTTACTGAACAGGGTGCAGACTTAAAATTCCGCTATGAAATCCTTTTGGTTATACTAAAACAAAGTATTCTTGAACTGATTATCTAACTCTACAGAGGTGAATCCTTGTTCAGAAACTAGCAGTCACTCATCAAGAAATTAATCTTAATATGGTAGCTGAAGGTTTATTACTGTATTCATGCATTCCTGCTACTGATCCCTATCCAGAGCCAGATTAATGCAATTAAAATGGTGCAACCAATTTTTTAAAGATTCTTCAGTCTACACCTAGGTCTTCCAAGTGGTCTCATCCCTTCAAATTTTCTGAACTGATTTTGCTCATAATTCATCATTAACTAATTTAATAAATAAATTATTAAAGAAGAAAGTCGTCTTCTGGGATCTGGCACCGTGTAGTCTTGGTTTTAACCGATGCCTCCATCTTCAGGGCAGTGAATTATTAAAGAATCTGGAACTGTGCAACTTGGACTTACTTTCTCATTAATAAAGAAAAGTCAACCATATTTCTATAAGTATTCATATTAATTTTGTTTGTCTCTCATACCAGGTGTCTGAACTGCACAACACTCATGTGAACAAAAATAAAGTGAGTGGCAACAATCTTCACATTGCTAGTGCAAAGTGGGGAGTCCTGCATATAGCAGAATACTGTGTCAGAAGAATGAAAAAGTGATGCAGCATTTGGAGTTACTGCACATCATACTTATATATACATATATATCTTTCATGATAACCTGAATTTATTTGGCTAAGTAATATATATATAGAAAATTTATTTGCTTATGCACTGCTATTAAAAACACCTTTGCTTCACCAGCTAACAGATCTGCCCAAAGTGCTGTGGAACTGACACAAATTCACTGTAATGTTTCAGTATCTTTATCACGGGTGCTGTGTAGTGCCCCTTATCACACCCTCTGGCATGCTGCACCATATAAGTTCCCTGTATCCCAAGATCAGTGAGTTAAGCCATTCCCAATATAAACCCTAAAAAATTTTTCCTGTGTAAATTTTCATTCCTAATTTTGACGGTGGTAACTGTTTTTCTTCTACTATTATCTCTTGCAGTGTTCACTATCTTCCTGTATGCTTCAGCAGATGATGCAGTATATTCACAACTTATTCTCTCTACTTGAACATAAAGTAATGTAAAATTAAAATAATTATATATTTTAGTTAACTGATTAAGGTATCTTCTGTGTTAAAATTTGTCCATTTGAGATTAGAAGAGTAAAGTAAAAAGTAAAAAGTAAAGCTACCCTGTACCAGACCACGAAGGCCCATAGGGCTGTGAGACATTGAGGGTCCAACATTATCTAGATAATCGGCTCAAAATGGCAGTAAGGTTGTCAGCTTTATGTGCCAGCCGTGCTTTACTCCCCAGGAAAATTATTTAATTAATTCCTGGTATTCATTTCTGTTAGAGGCTGAGTCGACCCCAGGGCCATAGTGCAGCTGGAAGGGTTACGTCAATTGAAAAAATCCAATGACATGATCGGGACTTGAACCCGCGACCTTCTGGCTTGTAGCACGAGTTCTGATATAAATTACCTTCGCATAGTTGATTTCAGTGCATTAAATTGAGCAAGGAACATTTTTGTACTTGCACTTGACTAGATAATGTCCATTCTTTAATTTTCTGTAGTATGTTACTATAGTGTTTTATAACCTGGTCTCTGATGTAATAAAATTTGTATATCTTTGTTTCACATTGCATTCCTTGGTACTAAGGTTGTACGGGAAGTATATTATTTATTTTACTCCTAATTTATCAGGGTGATACAAAATACTAACAAAGCACGTGGTTTTAATAATTTTTAATATATTTTTGTAAATGAAACACTTACAGGAGCCAGTTATGTGAATTAAATTTAGAAATTAAAATGTTTTACATCTTCATTTAAGAATGTTTTCTTTAACCCAAAGGCTGTAATATTCAACTTAAGTTGAAAAGGCTTCTGTTACTGTACATAGTGGCATTCAACTGCGCAATGTATATGCATTTTTGCTTTTGTTTTTTATATACTGGGTGTCCAGATGAAAGGTATCCAAAATAAAAAAAATTATATCTTGGAAAGTAATTGTCATACACATATCTATAGTTTATATCATTGGAAAGGAAAACCCTGTAAGTTTCTTTTTTCCATGCCCAGCTTACACGCATGCGCTGCCACATTTCTGCCATCATGTTAGGAATCACTTGAACAGAGAGATGGCTGGGATATGAATTGGCAGAAGTGGATCAATTACTTGGCCTCCTAGGTTGCCATTGAATTTTTTCTTGTGGGGTTATATGAAGAACACTGTCTACCAGGTTAAGATCAATGACCTGCAACACCTGAAAGCCTGCATAAGGGACACTGTGGCTATGGTAACACCAAACATGCTGGATTGTCTGGATATTTGTCCAGGCACCAAGGAAACCCACGCTGAAATTTGTTGAGAAAGTTATATACTCAGAAAAACTTTGATAGTTTCCCTTTATAGTGGTGTAACCCACAAATGTGTATAACAAAAGTATTCTGAGATATAATTGTTTTATTTTGGACACCTTTCATCTGGACATCCTGTAAAACTGCATTATTTTAGGAAAGTGGTGAGACAATAATATGCATCAAAATGTTTAAAGGTACTGCAGTGTCACAAGATTTAATTACAATCTTCAGGAGATAAAGGATTAATATCAAAATGGAATTGAATATCACCATTCTGTGGTCTGAAAAGTACTCTGAAGGAGAAAGTACACGCTGTATCTACCAATCTGTGTTTTTGGAAGAAGTACACACCTTGTCGAGTGTGCATGTCCCATACAACTTTCCTGTTTATCTGCACAGTTTCTTTTGGTCCTGTAGAAATGGCGTGTTTTGGATTACCATCCAAATCCCATTCCACCCACAGTGCAATACCATGGCATGTTCCAGATCTGAAATTATAACATAAATTAGTGCAAGTACATGGGACTGTGATAGGAGTGTTAATTTCTTAAAGAAACTGTTTTCACACAAATAAATGCAATTAAATAATCAGTACTGTAATATCTATTGGATATTTGGATTTCCTTCCACTCTGTGTTCAATTTTACCTTCTTCCATGATCACTAGCTTCCTTCTGTTCATAGCCACAATAAACAAGGAATTAAAAGAAACACCAGTGACAAAATGTACTACCACACACAAAGCACAACGATCTCAGCCAAAGAGCAAAGTAACTGTGGTGCAACAACTAGCATGGCTTAAAGGCAAGTGCAATATATGAGGTCTGTCACAAAAGATTATGACTATGTACGGACAATTTCTGGCAGAGAGGAAAGTGAATACTGACTGTTGCTTCAACCACAATCACACCAAACTGATTTACAAGTTGTGGAATATTTAAAAATACCTTACACTAAATTAAAATTCACTGCACACAGAAAAATAATACAATCTTTATTTTGGGCTTTGGCTTGGTCTAGAAGAAAGAATCATTAATGCATGAACACTAATCAGGATTTCACTGTAAATATACTTAACAGAATTATAATTATACAGATATAATTTGGTTGGACTTCCCCCTCCACGCCTATTTATTATGTTTTCACTGTAAAACAGATTTCAATTTTCAAATTTTATCTACTGCATATATACTTGTTGCAAATTTTCTCACATCTTAATTTCTCACCATTTTTTCAATTACTTCACCTTCATTTCAGAGCTCTTGGTCAACAAGAGTGAAAACATATACCTCTTTCCAGATGTGTTTCTTGTAATTACCCTTCTTCAATATATAGCACATTGTGTAAAACATACACAGAATTACCACCGGGCTTAATTTATCCCCATGCCATGAAGATGTAAGGGGGAGTGGATGGAGATGTGGGGTCACCTTCACCCCAAGCACCCACTGTATAAGAGAGTGGGTGGGCCACAGTGTCAGTCTGGACATTATGGAGAAGAGAAAAAAAAATCTCCTGTCTCTGCTTGGAACTGAACACCAACTCCTTGGTCATCCAGCTGATAGCCTAGTCAGTATACCAACTGAGCTGTTCCAGGTCCCTGAGAGCTATTTAAAGTAAAAGTTACTAATTTAAATCTGATCTATATTTCATATCACCAATTTTAAGTACAATGAACCTCTTTTTAAAAATTTCATGAAGTACTGTATGAGCTTCATGTAATGAAGAGTTCGTTTTCAAATGAATTCTGATGTACATCATCAAGTTTAAATTCCCAATATGAAATCTTATCGAAACTTGCTGAACAGTATCAGGGGTCAAAATATGACAAGACATTGACATGATTTTTTCACTTTCATGCATTTCAGATAAGAAATATAGAAAAATTGCATACATTTATATGTATAAAAACTAAATCTTCATGGTGTGCATCCTGTTGTGTGTTATACAATAGCGTTAATAGGTCTGTCTACACAACAATAATATCCACAAACAGAACTGATACTGAAGTTTCAACATTCATTTATTAGGCAAAGGCGTTCGCTATGTGTTCGACCTGCTTGTATATTATGTTGTATGTGAAGGGAGCTGCAATGTGAACAACACAACAACAATGGGGCTTCCTTCCCATGCAACATAAAACACAAACTTTATAAAATCTCCACATAAGGAAAACAAAACTAACTGCAACTAACACAAAGAAAAACATTTAGGAGACCAACGTGACAGAGATTTCGAGAAGGGCCTCCTCATGGTGCGTTGACCTAGGCCCTAATACCTAACAACAATGCCCCCCGCATGAACGCGCGTGCACGCACGCACGCACGCACCCCCTTATAGTTCTTAAGCTTATTTAAAACCAGTTCTTAAAATCAAAGTATAATTAAAAAAATGAATTTTAAATTCAAATTTTAAGGCTAAAACCACATTAACAACAATATTAATATTAAGTCTAATCTGTATATATTATTTTTAAATTCTTAAGCCTAATTAAGAACTGCACATTCGTTAGATTACATTTGTGTATATTTGTTAGAAACAGAAAGGTTGTATTCACTACCAAGTGGTAAAATATTGTAATAATATGGATCCATATTGAGAAACACAATTCAAGAACTAAGATCAAATTCTTATAGATTTGACTGATGATGACCTTGTGCAGGTTTGAAACATGCAGTGAATGCCTTTGCCTGATAAACAAATGTTGATACGTTAGTATCGATTTTGTTTGTGGGTATTACTGTAATGTATGATTCTATTAATGCTATTATAAAAATTAAATATGAATTTTAGTGTTAACTATTTAACTTCTTTGAATTTATTCACTACTGTAAGCAGGAAAAATTCTGCCCAAATTAGAACCTTAATATCATGAGAAGTTTTATGCAACATTGAGTTTTGTATGTTGTACAACTATTTTCATACATCATTTGTTAGATTGCAGTAACTTCAGGTCTAACATAGAAATACAGACCCTTCACAGATGACTTTCCCCTCAGTCTTTACAGGATCTTCAATCAATTTTGTGAAGATGAAATCCAAGATACGGAAAGGCTGACTCAGGGCTTGACAAGGATACTCCCATAAGGGTTGAGGTTCAACTGGGCTGTCTGCGATGGAACTTGAACTCTGAACAAACAAGAAGAAAGAGAACAGAAATTATTCTGTAAACACCAATATAAAGAGTATCAAATATTCTTCACAAATGAAAATTTAGAAAGAACTCTTGAACAATGTCTTCATCAAACAACATGTTGCTTCAAGTACTCACATTTTTTTCTTTTTCCTGAGTTGTTAATCCAACATCCTTTTAACTTGTTATCAGGAGACCATTACCTTGTACAATGACAGTGTGTGATATTAGTTTACCACATTTAAGTTGGTGGAATCAAAGACATCTCTCGTCTTTCAATGGCAACCAGATAGGTCTCAACCCTCATTCTGTGTGCTGATGTAACGATTTCAGAGAGAAAGATGCAAAAGAGGTGGGTTCATATCTCAATCTGATGATAAAGTAATGAATAAATAATAATACTCCACTTCTAAAATGTTAAATTTTGAGGACAAAGCCACTGGCACTTCAACTGCCACCACCATCACCACCATATCCAAATAACAGTTTTATAGAACTGTTTAATATATCAGTAAATTTGAGACATGACCATGATGTTCCTATATGAATATGTAAAAAATCTTTACGTTTTATCTTACCTAACGTGTCAGTGATTGTTGACATGCATTATTATTTTCATGGTGGTATCCACATTACATGTTTGGACCCACAATCCATAATGTGCTGCCTAAACAACTAAGATTACACACATATAAATTCAACTACACCATGAAGTTAAAGTCACCAAATGTCCAAAATTTGATGCATTTGCTGATTTCATGTGAAGTGAAAGTAATGACTACAAAGGCTACTTCCAACAGGACAAAGTCACCTTTCACATAAACAGCTGTGTCAGTCATTACCAGGGCCTGGATTTTGATGACATGTCATCTTTTTTTCCTTGTATCCTATGCGATGCTCTTAAATATATAAATCTCAGATATGAGCTGCTGGTTACAGAAATGTAAATTTTATAGGTATTTTTTTGTCATTTTTTCATTTTGGGGGTAATTTTTGGTACATTTTTGGACTTTTAAGGGTATTTTTGTTATTTTTGGCCATTTTAGGGAATTTTTCTTCATTTGTTTTCTGAAATGTGAATAACATGGAAGCGAATTGTTCTTTCTTTTCTCCTTTAGGTCATATTTCTGGATTTTTTCAGTCATTTTTTAATATTTTCAGGTCATAAAAATCCGGGCCCTGCTTATTACATTTTTGGGTCATATTTTAGGTCATTTTTTAAATATTTTCAGGTCAACAAAATCTGGGCCCTGGTCATTACAATTGAAAAATCTGGGGATCACCACAACTGAATAAATTATTTGAGTATGTATGTGATACTCCAAAGGTGACTGTGTGGTAGGTTTTTTTTTTTTTTTGGAAAGAACCATTACTGGGAGGCATTTACCTAGATCTATTACAACAGCTTGTTCCCCCTTCCACAGGTCGATATTGGAATAAAAAATTCAACTGGTGTTGTGTTCCAACATGATGATGCTCCATATCATTTCAGTCTACAGGTCTGCCTTGTTCTAAATGCTGTTTCTAAATCAGAGGACTGTAAGAAATGGGTGAATAATTAGGCCTCTAGTAAGCCCTGACCTTGATACTTCATGTGGGGCATGTGAAAATAATTGTCTATGCTGTAAAAATTTGACTTTGATTGCATATGACAGAATCAGTACAGCTGTAGCAATATTCATGGCAGATATGCTACACAATATCTGGATGGAAACAGAGTACAGCTTGATGTTTGTAGAGTTACAAATTGTGCTCACATCTCAAGACCGAGTAAGATATGACATTAAATTTTGAAAGTTCTCACAAAATTTCTAAAAAAGATACTTGAATTATGTTACAAATTTAAAACAATGAAATTTTGAAATGCTGGGCATTTTTTTCCACTGACCCTGTACAGAACTGGCATGTTGCTTGGGGGAACAGAACACCTGTACTAATTATCATTTAGGCTGCACATTTTTTGTTATATAAAGCAACATTTTAGGCATTAAAAAAGATATTTATACATTTGTTCCCTTTGCCATACCTCAATCAGCTTATCAAAATCTGTCATCTTGAAGCCCTCCACAGAATGAAGTGGTGCTCGAATCTTCCAGAGATCATCGAATTGTACAGCCATTGCCCACACTGTTACACCCATAGGTAAAGTTTTTGCAGACATGGATATGTGCTGGGAAACTTCATTTTTCAAATACCAGAAGTAAATGTTCTGCCATGGCAGCACTGCAGTAACAAAGTGAGGTTCTCCAAAAACTAATGTTATCTGTGACACATTCAAAAGAAAACAAATTAACATAAAAATCTGTAAATGAAATGGAAAAAAAAAACTAAAACAATTGAATATATTCTATATATAAGTAATTTTACATCTTGGACTATACAACTGGACAGACTGGTGGAATATAAATATGTGAGAACTGTATTCAAGAGGTAACCAGTTCAGCTGCTGGGTAGGCTACTTATTATCCCAGCTGAGGTGTTCTGTCTTCCAGGCAAATATTGGACTACAGTGGACCATAACTAAGAAGATACTGTTTAAAATGGTTTCCAACCTAAAACGTTAAAATCAACAGGATTCCAAAAGTAATACCATAAGAATAATATATATACATCCCATGTCAAATGTTTATTCCAATAAAAATCATTTCTAAGAAGAACAGTATTATAGACACAATTGAACACTAAACCCGTTTAATAAGTTTCTGTTGGACTATATTATGTATATGGGGTACACGGTAGCATAATTGGTTGAGGCACTTTGCTACAAACTGGAAGGACACGGGTTTGAGTCCCAATGAGGTGGATTTTTCTTCAATTTACCAAATCCTTCCAGCCATACTATGGCCCTGGGGTTGATTTATACTCTAACAAAAATGAGTACCAGGAATCTTCCAGGAAGGTAAAGGGCAGCTGGCGCGTAAGGCTGACAACCTTACTGCCATCTGTGAGCCGAATGTCTAGAAGATGTGGGAGTATCAAACTCTCACAACCCTATGGGTCTTCACAGCCTGTTACAGGGACAACTTTACCTTTTTATATTATGTATATGCAGAAGCGAATGAAAAACAAAGTAGACTCTCACATAAACCAAACAAGGCGCATTGCTTAGTGGCATCCAGTAGTTCTAGGTGTGTGGCTGAAGTTGGCAGAATTAGAGGTGACTTTCTCACCACCTCCATTCATGTAGATGGTAGCAAGGTCTTTGTATTGAAGGTTTCATTGGGCTTCATGTAAGTAAACCAGCTTGCAGGAGTTTGAGGTTCTCACAGCAGTGGTTATGACGAGTCCTTTCTTTTGGGACATAATGCTGTCTAGCATGTTGAAACTCAACCAACATTTTGGAGGAACATGGGCCTCCATCTTCCAACAAAATGTCAGCCGACTTTCAACAGACTACAAAGTGTTATAGGGGAGTCAGGATAGTGTAGTCAGTATAGTGACTAGCTACGGGGTGGATGACCAAGGGGTCAGAATTCGAGACCTGGTAGGGTCAAGAATTTTCTCTTCTCCACAGCATCCACACTGGCCATAGGGCCCACCCAACCTCCTATCCAATGAGTACTGGGGGCTCTTTCCTCGAGGGTATAGCGGCTGGGGCATGAAGCTGACCACTCACCTCCATCCAGTGCTAAGGTCAAGAAAATGTGGACCTACGCATCCACTCCTCCATATGCCTTCATGGTGCAATGCTTAATTAGTTAAGCACAAGGACAACACAGTGTTATATCCCAGAAGATGGGACTCTTCACACGACTTAGGCATCATATATAGCTGTATGCATTACTACAAAAGCAAATATAAAGCACGGGCATTATCAGTTTCTGAGAAACTGAGGAAAGAGCACTGGATATAGGAGATCACAAACCACGAAATGGCTGATATGCTGATAACACTTTCGTGGTTTGGCCACATGGATCAGCAAGATTGCAGCAGTTTCTTCACCATGTCAATAGTCTTAGACCTACCATCAAATTCACAATGGAAGTTGAAGCTACTGATACCCCTCCCTTTTTGGATGTTATGGTCATGAAGAGGG
>NW_019731216.1:138911-143966 GCF_002891405.2 Cryptotermes secundus | reverse complement strand
TTGAAAACCTTTTGTGATTTAAATGGATATTAGTAAGTTATGATCAAGATGCATGTTAAACACTTGTAGGTATTCATGTAAAGTATCCATTACTGTTGTCAGACTTTAGCCAGAGCTGAAGTGTTCTGACAAATTTTACTAGAACTCTCCACTATCAAGTTCCATAAAAATCCCAGAGCTCCTTCTTTCTAAAGAAAACCTGATACCCAGTACTCTCATGTTCAAGTTCGAAACATACAATGCACTGGCAGATGCGCAACTTTTGACAAATTGGTTGGTATGCGCCAATTGTTTGTGATTATGCGTAATGGACAAAAAAGCACTGCAAAATCTGTTGTGTTCAGAGTCCTTGCATAAACAATAACATGACAAAACTAATCAGCATATTTTTGGAATTCTCCATTGTGAACATGTCAAAAAGAAACAAAAAGGTGAAAATTTAAATTTTAGTAAATTAACTGTTATAGCAAAACAATTATATTTTAATTAAATATATATGTAGACTAATAAATTAAAATGGAAGAAAGCTTATGGCCGTGCCATAGCTCAAGCGGTTAGTCTCTGGCTTCCCATTTCGGCGGCCCGGGTTCGATCCCGGGTCTGGTCAAGTGGGATTTGTGGTGGACAAAGTGGCGCTGGTCAGGTTTTCTCCAAGTACTTTGGTTTCCCCTGTCAATCTTCATTTCACTAATTGCTCCATAATCGCCCTCACCTATAATCTGGGGCTGGTACAATAGGCCAGAAGTGGTCGCAGTACAAGGGACTTAGTCCCACCCCACTAGCAATAAAAGAAGAACTTCACTTAATTACTGGTGAAAATAAGAGACTTCAATAATCTTGGAATGTTTTTTCGAAGACCATTACTGAATATACAGTATAGGAAACATTCACTCCTTCTGTTTAATTACCCATAAGATTTATAATAAAGGTGCAATGGACATAAAGTATGTGCTTCATTTTTCCTCTGCAACTTATATTCAAAACATTTTTTAATCTGATAAATTTTTAGCAAGTTACTCATAATGAATGCAAAATATACACTGAACATCATGGAAAGTTTTCATCTTTTCTGCCCAACTGCAACCAAAATTACAATCTGTTGAGCAACTGCAATAAAACTCCCCAGCATCAAATTTGATGTAAGTCAGTCTGGAGATTCTTCAGTTCTTACATGCATACAGATGGATGGAGCAATTTAGTAGGTACTTTACACAGATGAGAACTCATATAAAAAGAACAAGAAAGAAGGGAATATCTGAAAAACAAATTTAAATGTTAGAAGTTGCACCTACAACTTCTGTACCATGATTTTTGCCCACATAAATGTAAATTAGCTTCATTAAACACAGAAGGCCAGTATCAACGGAATTACAATTACCTATTTACATTACTATTGTGTGATCCCAATTTGTGCTGGTCTTATGACTTTCAAAATTTGTTTTATTTCCTTCTAACCCTGTACCTTATTATGTGGTTCCACTACAGCTTCTAGCTCTTGTATATTGTTCAGAACAACCATTCTGTCTTGCAGGCTGTTGTGTTTGATATAGTCCTGAATTACATGTCGTGTCAAGGCCTTGCCATCTATGCAATATACTTTCTTCGCACCAAGACGTGCAGCAAGAGGTCCTAATAATGATCCATCACTCAGGCAGAGGCATATACTGTCTGATGTCACATATTCACGTAGCACAGACACATATTTATAGTTCCGGTCCGCATCATTCATGGCACCAATACGTGTACGTCCAAATGCAACATGTAATCCACAGCCACATATCGGATGCTCACAATTTCCATCTTCCAGCCTGAACAGGAACAAAGTTAAGTTACACACATACAACTGTCATTATATGTGAATAAGTTGAACATTTTTATTGTCTAAGACATATCTGACATGCAAGATACTTTATGAGTTAGGCTACCTCCCATTTTCAACTGACTGTCATTACACCAACAGTTTCTTCCTAGTTATATTTTCATTCTTTGTGGCAAAGGAGGCTTTGAACTTGGAATCACGCATGTGCACACACATTAACTGACAAACAAAATATGATGCTCAAAAATAATATTTCATCTGTAATACAAAGTATGGCTTCTTTTCAGAAGAAGTCTTAAACAGGTGCAGTATTTTCTGTTACCTTTCTCATCTTTTGGTCACATGTTTCTTATACAAATCTGATTCAGAATAACATTCCCTGGACAATGCCCACAAACATGGAGTAAAGAATTAAAAAGCAAATAACTTAAAAATGTCACAAGGGCACAAAAAAAAACCAAAACACAAAATGGATCAAAGTTACAGAATTCAATGGTTTCCCTAATGGATAACACTGATTATACATAGAATTCTTATTTTACATGCAATGATGACAATATATCTGGTTTAATAAGTATAAAAATACTTTACTTTCCTTTTATCTTTCATATGATTTATGTCTTGTTTGGTGGAGACTAATCGAACTCCCTTTTCCTTATGGCAGCAGCAATCTGAGTTGCTTTCTGACTTTCATGGCCAATGACAAACATGTGATGTTCTGATTTAATTCTAATTAACTAATTAACTAAATAAACACAGGCAAAAAGTTCAGTCGGTTTTTCCCTTTAATAAGGTAATTTAATTCCTAAACAATGTTACCAGTGATCTTTCCTGAAAAGATGGAACCAAAACGAATATTCATCATGTTGGCTCATTAACACCAATTTCTCTTCCTTCTGAACAGGTACTTCCTTTGGCAGGTAGTACACTGCTTGCATCCAGTGATCTCTCCAAGGCAGAACATCATTATTGTCTGTCAGAGGACGGGCCCATATGGGAGCACAGCTGAGAATAACTTCCCCATCTGGATCCATCACAAGGTCCCACCACATGAATACTACCTGTGCCACACCATCATCAGAGGAGACCAAGTTCAATACATCTGACCTCTCTTTCATAATAGGGAGCTTCCCCGACCAGTCAAACCTGTTGTAACATGGGAGACAATTCACAATAGAAAATATAACATAACTGGAAAACATATAGTGGAAATACATATACATGATGCCATAAGACAGGGCTGTCCAACTCCAAACCACTCAGAAACCACACGGTACCAAATGTACCTAAGCAGAGGTCACATTACAAAATATATATTTTTCCCAGTATTCTAATATAAATATCTTCCATGCAGTTATCAAATCTATGAAGCAAAAGCAGATGGAAAAGAATTTGACCATATGGCTACTAAACATATATTTAATTTAAATCTAATTTGTTGCAATGTGACATACCAGAACTAGAGAAAATTTAACGAATCTGCTTCTGACAAATTAAAGAAAACCTTTACTCTCACTGTTCTCCTTTACCAGAGCAGATATACCCAGAGTTATCTCTGTAACAGCACGTTGAAGTGCGACAGCAGTTCATCCGTTAGTGAGCAACAGTACTGAGACCCAAGATTACTGGGTTTTCAATCTTTGTTTCATCATCCTACATTCTAAAGAACACTTAAAAATACAATGTTTTGGAAACTGGATCTGTTTCCATCCTCAGTTGAGGGGGTGGGAGACACCTACTCTGTTGGGTTTGTTAGAAACAGGTAACCTCAATCATTAGATAACCTATGTAAGTATAACTACAACCTGAGATCAGAATTTGTCAATGGGAGATAACACAAAACTGTACAATAAAAATTATGATAGTGCATGGAAGTAGGACAGAAAATGAAGTTGAAATTAAATGCAGCAAACTGAGCCAACAAACCAACCCATGAACACCAATGCATAGGACGAATTTGAAGGTTTTCACGTTGTAAAAACGTTTTTACCCACCACTAGGGTCACATACGTGTGGGAGGAATGAACCCTGGGACTTAAACTCACATAGATACCCATGAAGAATCAGTCAGATTATGTTGAACTTCCCTTTGAGTTGCTAACCTTATTGCTGATAAGGGAGATCCACATGAGAGAAATATTCAAACTGGGTTGGCTGATCAGATTGATTAAACATGCCACAGGGGCCGATTCCTTATATTTCCTATACCTGCTGTTACTTTCAATTTCCAAAATTTAAGCTTCATCCGAACCTAACCTGTAACCTTTTTCATAGGCATGTTGGTGTAATTTTGATTTTTCTACAAGATGCTCTTTGAGACTGTGCTTATGTTTGAGGAGCTGTGCAGCTAGCTGTCTACCTGTCTGCTATATTCACAGGGAATGCTATAGATGCAATATACCATCTGTTGTTCTGAAATTCTACAAAGGAAAATCAGTGGTTCACAATGCACTACATCCCCTACTGACAAGAGGGGAAAGCATTTAAATGAAGCAAATAGGGGCAGATGATGAAAGAATATTATTTGTATTAGAAAAACATATTACATCTATTCCAGCTTATGATTTGCATTCTACAAGAAGGAAGACAGATGGAAGAAAATATTTAAAAAGCAAAAATTTTAGAGCTGTTTAATCACTTACAAGTTAAAAAACGTTTTGAGGAACACTGAAATCCTGCCTTAGTTCACGTCCATAGAAAAATACTTTGTTCCTAATATAATACTGGATTTAAACCACTAACACTGGACACATAAAACAGGATATAGACTGAACACTGTCAGTATGAACACGAGGAGAAATCACTGTAAATTGGAATAAACATCCATCTTGCTAAACTGACATTAAAGCCAATCTCTAGAAATATACCTGCAGCAAATCAAGGAAAATTTTCTCAATTTCAAATAACTGCATTAGATCTAAAAGAAACATTACTTGAACTTTGTTACAAGCTAACACAATATTGTGTTAATGACATGGTGACTAGGCAGCAATGAACTTGCAAGAATCTGGAAGACAGCAGCTGTGGTATAATTTGATCTACCTAAATTAGAAAAAGGCAAAGCCTTACCGATATTCTTTGCAGATGATACTAGCTTTATAATATTGCGACATGTTGACCCCTACCTCCCCATCTGCACGTAGCGGTAATGTAACGCTCGCATAATAGGCGAGTAATCACCCCGCATCCTGGCAGCCATGCGCGGTGACGTCACGAGCGGAGCCGAAGAGAGCCGA
>NW_019731216.1:115133-137563 GCF_002891405.2 Cryptotermes secundus | reverse complement strand
TATGAAAATCCTTTTCTCTTGACGCGTAAATATAACATTAATCTTAGAGTGATACATAAACAATTTCTTTAATGCAGCACATGCTGCTAGGTCACACCACAAATCATATGATGTGCAGGACTCACAGACATACACAGACCATGCCAAATATGATGTCTGCCTGCTCATCATAGATTTTATAGCAGCTGGTATGCCTTCCCGACTTCAAAAACAATATTTTCTATTAATGTCTTATATACATGAAAAGTGAAGACACAATATATACAGGGATATACAGTTCACTCAGTTTCAAAATAAAAATGAGGATGACTGAATTATGCAATGAGCTCAAGTATCTCCCTGCTTTGATTTCCTTTTGTGTATGAGTTAGTGGGTGTGATACCTGAAGACTGGTGTTGGTGGAATAACAGTACTGAATTGGTCCCTTGGAAACTGGCTTAGCTGGATGTCATGGACAGCTGCTGCTCCTGGACATTGCTGTATCTTCACTGGAGTATCCAGCAGCACAGTGCTTCCATCTACATCAGATATAGGTTGTAATCAGTTCCAGTTCTGTGCTAACCGACTTCCAACAACTTGAGCATACACAGTTGATGACGATGGAACCACAATGCAGTCTTTCTAAAAGACACATTCAGTTGCTATAAGATCATTAATATAGATGAAATTTGTTACTGTTCTACAGGGGGGTATATGGGTTCAAATTCCTTCCATGAAATATCTGTGATGATAAGAAATGACTCTCTTTGTGTGTGTTACAAAAAAAAAAGATTTTATGCTGGATAAACAAGAATTCATGTAAACACAACAGCTGATTTGAGAATCACTGTAATAAATAAAGTTTCTGGTCTCTCCTTTTTCCAAACTACCTCCCTCCCAGTTACATTCTAGAAAAGTACTTTTCTTAAACATGCACACAGAATTAAGATCTTCTTCATGAAACTGTTTAAAACCAAGTATTATAAAAGTCATTACCTCTAAAATGCAAAAACTTCTCTTAAAACATATTAAGTTTTTCATCATTTTGAAAGCATTCATAAATCTGCTGTCAGTTTTCTTGGTCTGTCACATCATCATCACGGCCACATCAGATGTTGATTTCTGGGTCCCTTCATTACCTCAACAGGGTCTTTGCTTGTCATAACCCTTCTACAGTCTGGACCCCTGGGTCAAATTTTGAAATATAACTGGATATCAAAAATTTATATCGCAAAAATGAAAAATAACAAAGCGCCAGGAGATGGTGAAGTGATAAGAGTAACAAGACTCGCAGGAATGCAACAGATGGTCAGACTTATGAGGAATATTTGGCAGTCAAAGGAGATGCCAGACAACTAAAGGAATGGAGTAATACTATTAATATATACAAGAAAGGCCAGAGAAAATGTGATGTAATTTCAAACAAATAACACTGCTGAGTCACTGTTACAAAATTTATTGACGTATTTAACTAATAAAATACAAAAGCTCATAGAAGCCACACTCAATGAGAAAAAGGATGCACTTCATTGTGAAAAACTCACAACATATATTACCTTTACCATGAGATAATTAATTGAGAAACATTGGGAATATCGCAAAATATGGTATTTGCTTTTATAAAGTTTAATAAGGCATACAACACTCTAAAGACACAAAATATTTGGTCAAGATGAAGAAAATTAAAAACACCAGAATATATCCTGAAAACATTAAGCTAACATATGATTGTACAAATAAAATTAGGAAAATCAGGATCGCTCGGAGAAAGTTGCAGCATGAGGAGTGTGTGGTGTCATGATAGCCGAAACTGCTAATGAAGTTAGAAGAGACAACAAGAGATTGCACACGAAAACATTATTATCTGCAGATGACTTGTTAATATGGAGGGAAGATGAAAAGGAAAGTGAAGGGATCCTAATTCTGTGGAATCTTACTATAAAGGAACGTGTACTGAAAATGAATATGGACAGAGATCATGAGGATTCCAAGCAACAAAGACACAAACATCAATATAACACTTAACAAAATGGTGGTTAAACAAGCTGACAAATTTATTTGGGAACAGAAATAAATCCAGAAGCGAACAACAATGGAGATATCAACACAAGAATAACGAACAGTTCTAAGTTCTAGCAAATCACACAAGGAATATTATGGAACAGAAAAGTAAAAATGCAAGATAACAATTTTAACCCAATATTTACATTTAACTCCAAAACATGGACCCTTACAAAAAAATAATTAAAGAAAAATCCACACAATGGATATTACATTTTAAGCAGTGCTGAGAGATAAAACTGAGTTATGGAATTAGAATTAAACTTTCACAGATGCTGGAACTCAAAATTTGTTCACAGAGTTAGATGAAAGAAGATTCAATGGTCTGGGTATGTGAAAACAGACAGAACAGGAAGGTTTCACCATGTAAAAAGAATGGACAGTATAAGGATACCACAGACATTAAAATTAAATTCTGAATGGGAAAGACCTGTGGGTTGATAAAGAACAAGATATTTTAGCCAGGTACTGGCAGACATTATGAAAAGAGGACCAAACTGGCACAAAATGCAAACTTTAAGATTGCGGGAAGATGGAGGAGAGTGGAGACTGACCCTTATAAAACAGAAACAACACTGAAAGGAGAACAGAAGACTAACAAAGAATTTACTGAGTGCACCCTAAAATCTATTTACTGTGGAAGTACTTACCTCTAAAAGCTCTTTATGTGCATGGCTGAAAGTTGCAATGGCTCCTTCACCAATGAGCTCAGTGTCAAAGACTTCAGTCACAAGAATATTCGCACGATGTTCCATATCCCCACCAGCACCAACAGTCATATTAGTTGAACGTTTTGGAATAATATGTATTACTTCTCCTAGACCATTTTCATGAATGACTTTCTTAGCACATTTAGCCATGGGTTGGAATGCCTGAAAACACAGATTTATCTAGAAGTTTCAAAGAATTTTGCGTGGGAAGATATAAGCACATTATCTACAGTAAGGGAAACACACCATCCATGGTCCACAGTTTGATTCAGCTAATAGTAAATGAAACCAAGAAGTCATCTGGACTTTCTGAATCTAGCATGCGCTATATATGGTGTTTCCTTACTTTTTCTGGGCATGGCATTGAACTGACAAATCACTACGAGAACTCAGACACAAATAGAACATCAGCGATTGTTACGAAGCTGGTGGAACATCTTGATCACAGCCACTCTTTCTGGATGGACCATCTTTTCTTATAATTGTCCAATGTTGGCCAGATTCTTGAAATCCAAATGCACAGACTGTGTAAGCATTTTAAATATGAACAGGAAAATTTCCCCTTCTTCATAAACAATAAAACACAAAAGAAGGAAGATATATGCAGTCAGTATTCAGGGGATGTGGGAGCACACATCTAGCAGGATAAGAAGAGAGTTACTATGATATGATATTCATTCATTCATTCATCAGTAATCTGTCAGACGACAGGTCCACAGTCTGTTCCAAAACAGTTCCTCCACTTAATGCAATCTCAAGCTTTCTCCTTCAATTAAAATATCTTCTTCGGTCTTCTTCGTCTTTTGGGCACGTCTATCTGCCCCTCCGGTTTGTTTGTCTCCAGAGGAAACATCTTGCATACATGGTATCTCTGTTNTGTTTTTGGAAAGAGACTATCCAGGAAAAGTGATAATGTGGTAGTTTTTCCATTTGCTTTCCACATCGCAGTATAACAGCCGTTCAAACCACTCTGGTCACGCCTGTTGCTATACGAGCTTGAACCATCTCGGGCCATCATTTGCTCTGTGCTTCAAGTCGCTGCTGATGACGCTGCTTCCGGCATCAGTTTTTGGTGTCTCTCTTCATCTGATGCCTACCCTTTGAACTGTCCAGCAAGGGAGGCCCTGCCAGTAGCTACGCTACCGCTGGTATAGCTCTCAGGGTCCTTTGCATACTCAAACCCCCTCACCACGATAAGGTGGAGACTATGATCTGATATGATCTGATATACCACAAAGATAAAATACACACAAAAGTAAATAAAGCAAATAAGGGAGAGATGAAACCTGCAGGTATATATGATTACAATCAGAGTATGATAGCAATTTGTTACAGCCTTACTTGCTTGAGTGAAAGCAGGGTTCTAAATGGTACACAAAATTATTCACAAGGTTACTTGATGTAGTTACTGATAATTACATGATAACATACTGCTCCGCAAAACACAATAAGGGAACACGCCCTCTGAAATTCAGGCTCCTTCTGATACAAGGTCTCACAAACATGTGTGCCATCCTTCACCTTGTATATGACTGCCCATCAATGGAACCACCCCTAAAGAGACTGACTGAACGTCATTTCTCATAGAAAATTCATACCATAGAAAAGAAGGATAAGCCACAGACAAGATGTGTCACGTGCTCAAAACATGGATAACAAAGAGAAACAGTGGGTGTGAAGCAGAACTATGTTTGGATGGGTGTTTCACGAGCAGTCACACAAATCCCCACTTCTAATCTAGTTGCATTTTTCATGAAAATGCAAGATGTTCACTTCATAAGGAAAGTTATTAAAATTGTAATTTCTTCAACTCTGTGTGAAAACTTTATAAAATCATCTCATATACTAACTGGCCATGAAGGTTTCAGCATTTCAACGCGAAACATTCCATCAGCTGCATTACTTCTTGTTTTGAAATACCTTGAGATGGTTACACATTGAAATGAGTGTTCATGTAGGATGCCCATGTGGGGGGGGAGGAGAGAGAGAGAGAAGATTCCAGCATATATTTCTGCTGGGGTTTTACGTTTCAAGATTGCTCTTTTTCTGAAAAGGAACTTCGATGCATGAATGTGACCATTTTATGAAGGTGCCAGAAACGTGCATGAAACCACATCAAGCTTTCCCAAAAAAATGCTGTGATGAGTTTATGGCACTCTTCAATAATCCCCATGCTTGTCCAATGGCACATTTTGACAACTTTGCCCATTTATGTGGTTTAGCAACTTTGATGAGTGTGAAATGTCAGCAGACAAAAGTCAAGCAACATATGTAAAATACGGAGAATTTTTGTGGTAATTCTGACGCATTATTCTAATTAATTTTGCATGGGTGTTTTTGCAAATAAAATCAAATGGTATCACACTGTGTTAAAGTAAAAGTACTAGTAAATCACCTCACAAGCAACAATAGTGTCAGCTCCACTCCTTGCTGCCATCAGTGACAGCAGTCCTGTGCCAGTTCCTATGTCAAACACATGAGCCTTCCTCCCCATACTGTGCATTGTTTCTATGGCTAATTTCACTCCAAGGTAGTACTTCTGATTCTGTAACACAGTAAGACTTCACTTTACTATCATTCTTTGAATATAAGAAGGATATGAAGATGCAAAATACAGAAAACCCACCAACTTAGAATATTTTTCACTTGAACTAACAGTTGCGACATGCACCAGTCATATGTAACTGTGACTTGGAAGAAAGCAGAGGAGAGAGGAGGGAGCGAGGAATGATAGAAGATATATGCCAAATGTAGCAGTGGGTAACAACTTTATTATGATCTGAAGGCTACAACTACATACAGCAACTCACAACAGTATCAAGAAATGAAGTTACTTGCAGAATTTGAGGTCCTCACAGCAGTGGTTATGGAGAGTTCTATCTTTGGGATATGACATTGTGCAGCTGGCTGAATATCAGCTGACAATTCAGATGAACATGTTACTTCTATCATCAGGGTCAAATAATAAGCCAGGGAAGCTTTGCTTACTATATGCTTCATGCTGGCTTCTTCTTTTACCCTGAAGATTGAGGGGCTGGGCATAGAGAGAAGAGGAATATGTACAGGATCTTGGTGGGAAAGAGCTCACTAAGAAGACCTATAAAGACAGATCTTAGAGAGACAGGATGGGGTGGTATGGGCTGCATCAGGACTGGGGCTAGTGGAACGCTTGTGAACACAGTACTGAGCCTTCAGGTTCCATAAAATGTTGGGACATTTTCCAGTAGCTACTCAACTGGTGGCTTCTCAAGAAGGGATCACTTCCCTGGAGTTGGTGTGCTTGTGCTTACCCTTTCCGTATCATGCAACATGTCGGCAAAGGCCGAACGTGCTATCTCTTGATGGTAGTCATAATCTTCATTCTGCAGCTCCCACTCTGATTTTCCAGTTACAGGATTTACTTTCACCGTGAAGACACTCATTCTTCTGAGGTTAATATATACACCCTGGGATACTTTTCGAATTAGGAAATTATAAGAACAGAGAAATTAATATTTACAGCGAAACTATTATTACGTTATTAAACACTGCAGAAGTTACAGGGCACCCAGTATCACGTGAAATGGACTGCCATCGTACATTTACAACATAGTTATATTCTGCAACAAAAAATCTGAACAACACAATCAAGAAGAGTAAGCAATGCATTTTAACATGTACGAATGTCCGGAGATCAGAACTGTTATGCCCATACACTTCACACAAGAGATTTAATAAGTAAACACTGAACTTCCAATCAAAGCGAAGCCTCCCAGTTGTAATTTGTCTAAAATGTCTCCGGTCAGATCACTGCTAACAACTTTGAATTTCAATTGAACAGATACAAACCCTCAATTTCGTCAACCAAAACATTCGCATTATTACCCGAAAGTTACCAGTGTTCATCACAGTGCTCTGCTTATTTGGTACTACTGATTTATCTGTTGAAATCCCCTATTCTCCAACACGGTAGCGAACTCAGGACGTTACGCTGGCTATGTTGCCCGCCAATAGCATTGAGTTGCTACCTCGTGATGCTCGTGATCCTCGTGATACCGACCGATACCGACTACACTTTCCGGGCTCCTGCTCGTAGATCCGTCCACAACCAGCGGATGTGCCATGCCGATGTGGAAAGGAGATTACTCTCAGTTATGTGCGTATTAACATTTTCGTTGAGGCGATGATTTTTCTCTCTACCTCTCTGTTACTTTTCCGAAGGCTGCCATTTTGCGTCACACAGTTGGCGAGCATGTGTTTGGCTACGTGTTGAATGTAGATGGCTATAACACTGGCTGACGTCATTGATTGTCGCTGTGTTGTGTAATCGTGTGTTGTGAAGTGGACTAGTTTCATGTTTTGGTGAGGAAAAGGAAGTTTGTTGGTGGATCGTGCTTCCTGTCTTTGTAAAATAATCGTTTGAAAAGGTAAACTTTTTTTTCGTTGCCAGGTTGGATTTTACTTTTGGGTAACCATTGATCAGCAGTGACACATGACCAAGAATTGATTCGGTTTAGACTGTTGGACGTGTTGTCAAGTACACCAAGCTTAAGTAGTTTTCCGTAGGGAAAGTTAATGATGTTTAATTTGGTCTAATTTTTCGTTACTGTGGTAACGTATCTGTGAAGAAAGAACTACATTGAACTGTATTTGCACCACACTTTCGTTCTTCCCATTAAGGTTATGAATTCCAACTTAATGTTTTGAATGCTTTATCGCCACACTTCCGTGCTGCCCATTTACCAGTTTGACAAAGAACTGCACTTGAACAGTGTTATTCAGTTTTATTTTTAACAGCCTGAAGGGCGTCCACAGTGGAGACAAAACACGTTACACTAATCTGTGGGCATGGACAAGAAGCCACAACGACGCAATCGTAGCAGGGAAAAGGAAAGAGAGCGTCGTGAGAGACCACGTAGGTCTCGCAGTCACTCTAAAGAGAGAAAGACCATAGAAAGAAGAAAGTTAACAAAATTGAAAGAACGGTCTTGCAGCAGAATCCGAGAGCGAGAGAGGCATCGGCACAGGGACCGAAAACGCACCCCTACCCCACCTAGCATCATGAAGGAGAAGGAGGAACACAAGAAGGAACCATTATCATTCGAGGAGCTGCTTGCCAAAAAACGGGTTGAAGAGGCAGCTCGCAGCAAGCCCAAATTTCTGACAAAGGAAGAACGTGCAGCTGAGGCTTTGAGGCAACAGCAACAAGAGGAAGAAGAGATACGACGTAAGATGGAAGAAGGAGAAAAGAAAAGGGCTGAATTTTACAAGGAGGCCAAAAAGGCATTTGATGATTTGTGCAAGGCAGACAAAGATCAGGATCGGGACAAAGACGGCTTTAGGAGGTGGAACAGAGACAGAGAGCGTGAAAATACAGACAAAGAGGAGGACAGCCCGTACTCAAAGGACAAGCAGAAGGAAGTGGAGATCATAAGAGAGTGTTATCCAAGACCAGTTGAGAAGATACGTCGTGTGCGTCGGCCCAATGATCGCAAGTTTGTGTTTGACTGGGATGCTTCAGAGGACACATCTATCGGCCATAATCCCCTCTACAAGGAACGGCATCAGGTTCAGTTCTTTGGTCGAGGTAATGTTGCGGGTATTGACATCAAGGCCCAGAAACGACATCAGTCCAAGTTCTATGGGGAGTTGCTGGAGCGACGACGAACTGAGGCTGAGAAGGAGCAGGAGAAGGTGCGCCTAAAGAAACTCAAGGAGAAAGAGGAGAAACAGAAGTGGGATGACCGTCACTGGTCTGAGAAGTCTAAGGATGAGATGACTGAGAGAGACTGGCGAATATTTCGAGAGGAATACAACATCACCATCAAGGGTGGTGGAATCCCTGATCCAATCAGGAACTGGAAGCAGTCTGGAATTCCTAATGAGATTCTGGAGATTGTTGAGAAAGTTGGCTATACTGATCCCACTCCTATCCAGCGACAGGCCATTCCCATTGGCCTGCAGAATCGAGATATCATTGGTGTGGCAGAAACAGGTTCTGGTAAGACACTGGCCTTCCTGATTCCTCTGCTGACGTGGATACAGTCTCTGCCCAAGATTGAACGTATTGAAGATGCTGACCAGGGTCCATACTCCATAATCTTGGCACCCACTCGAGAATTGGCTCAGCAGATTGAGGAGGAGACCAACAAGTTTGGACAACCGCTTGGAATCAGGACAGTGGTTGTGGTGGGCGGATTGTCCAGGGAGGAGCAGAGCTTCCGGCTCAGGATGGGATGTGAGATTGTGATAGCAACACCCGGGCGTCTGATTGATGTGCTTGAGAACAGGTACCTGGTACTAAACCAGTGTACCTATATTGTACTAGATGAGGCTGATCATATGATTGACATGGGTTTTGAAGAAGATGTACAGAAAATCCTAAACTACATGCCAGTCACAAATCTGAAGCCAGACACTGAGGAAGCAGAAGACGGGATTAAACTGCTGGCCAATTACAACTCAAAGAAAAAGTACAGACAGACAGTCATGTTTACTGCCACAATGCCCCCAGCAGTGGAGCGTTTGGCTCGTACATACTTGCGTCACCCAGCCGTTCTCTATATTGGGTCTGCTGGCAAGCCAACAGAACGAGTAGAGCAGATCGTGTACATCCTCCCGGAGGCAGACAAGAGCCGCAAGTTGCTGGAGATCCTTGGTCGTGGTGTCACACCTCCAGTCATTATCTTCGTAAATCAGAGGAAAGGAGCAGATGCGTTGGCAAGGACGTTAGGGATGCGTGGTTACGATGCCTGCACACTGCATGGTGGCAAGGGCCAAGAACAACGAGAATACGCACTAGCAAGCCTCAGGTTGGGCACCAAAGGCATCCTTGTGGCCACCAACGTGGCCTGTCGAGGTATTGATATCAAGGATGTATCCATGGTCATCAACTATGACATGGCCAAGAGCATAGAAGAGTATACACATCGTATTGGTCGAACGGGTCGTGCAGGAAAACATGGTATGGCAGTCTCATTCTGCACCAAAGATGATTCTGAACTGTTCTATGACTTGAAGCATACGATACTGTCTAGTCCAGTGTCGACTTGCCCTCCTGAACTGCTGAACCATCCAGATGCCCAGCACAAGCCCAGCACTGTCGTAACAAAGAGACCAGAATGAAACAATCTCAGGAAGCAAAATTTATATGAACATTCATACAAATCATGAAAAGGTAAACAGTTCCGTCTAGTGTGACTGGTTGATAATCCCTTTTGGAATCCATACTGCTCTGAAAGTAATATTTTCTGTTTTACAGTATGATCATTGAGTCTTCTAAAAATTGCTGTTTCAAAAACTTTTGCAAACCCAGTTACTATAGATAATGGACTGTAGTTACTTGTAACGGCCTTTTCCCCTTTTTTGTATACTGGCTTAATAATTGCATATTTTAATCTTTCTGGTTATAGACTCATGGTTAATGACTTATTAATTACATAAGTTAGAGGTTTACTGATTTGTTGTCTGCACAGTTTTATAATTTTATTTGTTACACCATCATACCCTGAAGAGTTTTTATTTTAATTTGCTAATTATACTAATTATTTCCTCTTGTGCAACTAAATTAAGATTCATACCTGGAACACCATTTGAGAAATGGGAATGCAAGTATGACATTGCAGTATAAATATTAGTTTTCTTAATATTAAGATTTTCTGTTATTGTTGTGAAATATTTATCAAAACTATGAGCTGCTTCTTCAGTATTTATTTATTATTATTTTGAAAAGTCTGTGGTAGACGTTCTTTATTCTGATTGTTAGTCCTACCTGTTTCAGTGTTGAGAATGTTCCAGGTAGTTTTTATTTTGTTTTCAGCTGATGTGATTAACTGATTATAATATTTCCTTTTAGCTTCTCTTATTACTCTTCTTTATATCATGCAGTATGATTTAAACAAATAGTTGCATCTGTTTCGACAGAGAATGAATAAGGATTCCTTCTGTCTACAGAATGTATGTATACCCACTGTTATCCAGCCATTATCCTTTTGTTAATTTGTTACATTTTGCTTTGGAAAGCATGACTCAAAGACAAATAAATACTTATTTAAAAATGAGTGGAATATTTTGTTTTCATCATTTAGTTTATGTATATTTTCCCATTTTTCATTAGATAGTTTATTAAGAAATTGAGCAATTGAGTCTTCATTTACTAATCTTCTTGTGATTCCCTGCACTTTTTTCCTTCTCCAGGAAATTGATATTTTTTAGTGCGAGACACTGAGCATCGTGATCAGATAGTCCATTACTAATAGAGAGTACTTCATATGAATTTATCCTTGCCTTATCTATAAAAATATTATCAATAGCAGAGTTTTTGGTCACAGTTATTCTTGTTGGGAACTGTACTGTATGAAATATATGATTGCAGCAGCACTAATAGCTGTGTTTTACGAGTTGACTCTTCTAAAAAATTTACATTAAAATCACCACATAATATAAATTCAATTTTTTTATAGAGTAATTTGAGTACTTTATCCAACTTATTTATAAAGTACTCAAAATTCCCATAGGGTGACCTGTATATACACAGTACAAATATGTTAGTTTTAGCTAAAGAAATCTTAAGTGTAGAAATTTCTATGGTCTTTTCATCACAGGTCTGTTCTAGATTTATAGCATTAAATTTTATATCAGATCTTATGTATATACAAACACCTCCTCCCTGATGAGTCGTACAGTCATACTTTGTTCCCAATAAATAGTTCTGGAAATTGCTGCATAATAATTTTTTGTCAGACATGTGATGCTCAGATAAGCATATTAAGTGAGGATTTATATTATTGCTAACTATTGAACACTTCAATTCATCAATTTTGTCTCCAAGACTTCTGATATTTTGATGTACAGGAATAAGAGAGCCTTTAGAATAGAATAGAGACTTATTTCATTTTACTCCCATAAAGAATCCTCATTTCTGGTAGGTGGTCTTCTTTTTCTTCTATTACTATGCTCTCTTTCCCGATCAAGGATTGTTTCTATTACCTTTTGTTGATTACTGGTGTCATTTCCCTCTATAATATTTTTGAGTACACCCACTGTCTGGTCACAATCACTCAAGTTCTCACTTTCACTGTCTTCTTTTTCTTTTCCATCGTTCAGTTGAGATTCCTTGACTTTTGGACTTGTATTATCTCTTCCCTGTGCTTGGCAAGGTTCATTCAAATTATATATCCAACCCTGGGCAATAATGTCTCCCTTGTCCTTAGTTGAGAGTTCCCATATCTGGTTTTATATCATCTCTTTCACTTTATTTTTCCCAATTACATTGAGATGAAGCCCATGCCTGGTATAACATGATCTATCCAATTCAATTTCCAGGATTTTAACATCACTCTTAACTTCATTATTTTATGCATTTTCCTATTGAATACTTTTATTTCTTAATTAATACATCAGGAGTACAGTGTGAAAAATTTCAGAAAACTAGGTGCTCTGATCATCAACACATGTAGTCAGTTGCAGAGGAATTAGGAATTTCTGTTCGCAGCTCTCACACCATCCTCAGAAATAAAAAGAAAAATACATGCTGAAAATTGAAATGAACTGAGCTGAACTGATAGGTTTGGACAGTGATGAATCCAGTATCTGAACCAGATCTGAAGAGAAAATTTCTGTGTTGTTACTCTCTTAACACCTGATACAATGTGCTTTGTCTTTCCAGAAATATCCCCTCCTTATACAGTATGTAACACAGACTGGATTTCTAAGCTGAATGTGAAACGTGCAGTCGTGATAATTAGTGTAGCTAGGCTTGTAAGATTTATGATGAAAATGTAAGCTTATTAATGAAACTGAATATTCTGTTCACAGAAACTGACTCCATTGATTTTTAGCTTTGAGTTGCCAATAGTAGGAACACTGCAGTCTGCCTGATAGCAATTCTTCGTATCTGAGGAGCGTCCAAGAAAAATACAATGTTCATGTAATGTTTCGTAACCGCCCCAAGCTGTATGGCACCATGGTAGTTATAACGGGCTGTGAGTGGGAGGTGGCTATGGTAAAGCAAGCTACTCTCGTGGTGATACAACACGTATGAATCTCTTGCTGTGAGTATTTTAAATATCTGAGATTTTGTGTTGTTTCTTTGATGTCTTACCTTGTCTTTGTTAGAAAGGAAACTGCAGATTTCCATCCCTTCTTATTTTATATTTTTTTTTATTACATAAAACCATTGGATTTTAGAGTTAGGCCCATTTATTAAAGTAGTTTCCCCTCCCATCTGTCAGGGCAGTATAAAAGAGCACTGGTCTTCACTAAATGAATATTGACAATATCTGTTGCTGTTTATGTCCAACACATAATTTGTCACTCTGCAAGATTTTTTTTCAATGGAAATCAATGCTGATGTTTGACTTAGTAACACTCATATTGGGGGGAGGTGTGATAAAGCACTCCAGGACACGGGAAAGGAAAAATAATGACCTCCCTTTACAGGGCATGTAAGGAACAGAAGTAAATGTTGTTTTGCAGGGTACAGAAGGTAAATTAATAATTCAACTTTTAAAAGGAATGGAATAAAGAGTAAAATTACAATTATAATAATCTCCATTGTGAGAACCTGAGATCTCGTCTGAAAAGTGTGTTTAAAATGCTGCACCAGCACCAGAACTAGAGCAATACAATGTTGTAAAGAAAGATATTTTAATCAGTTGATGTTATTAATGAATACAATGTAATTCAGTGACACTTGTATAGCTCCCGTGTGATACTGTAAATGAGTTAAAACTATGAAGGTAGAATGAATAGATTAGTGTGTAGGGTTGGCACAGACAGCTGAATTTGGATTCAGTAAGTACTTTGAATCTGGGACATATCTTGGGAGCTGGTCTCTCTAGGATTTGCCTATTAAGAGAAAGTGGATGTATGGAATTAAATCAGTTTGTATAATAAGATCTATAAGTATGTGACAATGGTGTATTAATGTGACTGATTTCTGGGACCATTACCTGTTGTCAACATTTTTATTAAGACAGTGTTTTAGAGGCCGGTCTAGTCCCTAGCTCCATAAATTTGTTCCAAGTCAGGAGTCTTTTTTTTTTTCTGAGAATGGAGACACAGTCCAGCCTCTGAACCTCCAATTTAATAAACTTTTGGATGATTGATAATGCCCAGAAAAACAATCATTGTGGTTTATATAATGCTTTTTTTTTTTTTTAAGGTGAAGCAAGTAATTGGTTGGTCTTATACAGCTAAGATCTGAAGGATTGATTTTTCATCTTGAGTTAACAAAATATACTGTGAACATGTCTTAGTGTTGACTTCGATACAGTAACGAAACAAATGTCTTACGAGATTCACTGTATGAAATCACCATTTTAACTGCAAAGACAAGACTTCATCATGATCCTGTGCAGTGGCATAACACATAACACAGATCAAAATGACAGGGCTCTTATATTGCAGAGTATCATTATTACTGAGATAGACTTGAAAGGATTCTGACGATGGTGTATACACTACTTCTTTTGGTTTATTTTGGACTTCACCCATCGTCTGGTATGTGAAAGACAAAAAACCACGACGTTTCGGAGACAGATCCACTCTCCAAAACGTCAAGCTCTTTTGTCTTTCACATACCAGACGATGGGTGAAGTCCAAAATAAACCAAAAGAAGTAGTGTCATTATTACTGTTCATTATTACAATGTAAACACAACAGAATGTGTTAAAATTGACTGTATTTGCTGAATCTGATTTTGTATATATGTTTCTCAGTCTAACAATTAAGACGAATAAATCAGCATTTTTGACACTGCAATGTAAATGTATTTTTATAGCATTTGATTTGTTTCATTTTTGGTCCGTCACACTAACAGTTACAATTATAAAAGACAAGTCCATCCAGTGTGACTATTTCAGTTTTCTCACTTGATGATTCACTAGCCTTACATGTTTCGATCCATTTGGATCATCTTCAGAGGCACCAAACACTTTTTAGAAACCACTACCACAACAGTTGTCATATCAGTTACACATGTATTGCCAAGTGCACAATGTTCCATCTATGGGTCACAGCAGCCTTTCTGGTTATACAAATATTTATTTAAAGTTGTTTTATAGTTTTAAAAACTTTGTTCAAAATTAAATTCATAAACCTTACAGGTTCGTGTCAATAACCCCTGTTGTCTCTCTTCTAGGTGGCCGATGTTGTGCCGCCTATGTAACTTGAGTAAGGAGATTCTTAATATAGTCCGTTATGATTTCTTGGCCCACTGTGCTGTTTATAAACACCAGAAAGGCTGCTGTGACTGATGGATGGAAAATTGTGTACTTGGCAATACATGTGTAATTGATATGACAACTGTTGTGATAGTGGTTTCTAAAAAGTGTTTGGTGCCTCTGAAGATGATCCAAATGGATCGAAACATGTAAGGCTAGTGAATCATCAAGTGAGAAAACTGAAATAGTCACACTGGATGGACTTGTCTTTTATAATTGTATTTTTATAGCATTATTCTATGATTCATAAAGTAATATAACCTAAATCCAAGTAATAAAACACATGTTTAAACCTAGGTTATTCAGAATCTTCAAAGACCACTATTTAAGATAATTGAAGTTGTGAACAAATGTGTTGGAGGAAACAGCAGCACTTATAACAAAATCAGAACGTAAAAATTGCTGTATCTGATGGCATGTAGCATCATGTTGGCATTGAACCGGGTAGTCAAGAAACATTTTGGAATTTCTTCCTTGATGAAGTCGTTAGGGAGCTCTAACTTTATTTTCTTCATGACAGAAGAGCAGTTGTGACTGAACAAGTTTGCTCAACTGGTAATGTTGACTTACATGTGGAAGGTGTGTAGTTTGAATCTCAGCCAGGACATCACTGTTCTGACAGTGGTTTCTTGTGGTGTCCATAGATCTCATAGGCAAATGTTGGGATAGTGTGTTAAATTAGACCACCATCACTAATTTCCATATCCTTTCTTAATCTTTTCTCAGTGTCCGCTCATTTGCCACTATATAATCTGAGTTACTGAGAGTGTTGTTAAATGAATTACAAAAGGAAATCTCTGCTTCTGCAGCAATTAGAGCTGTCATTTCTCTGATCAATACACACTTCTAAAAAAACTGTACTGACTTCATTTAGAAATTATTGTATTTTTTATTGGGATGATTGAAGTATTTGTTATTCAGTGCATTAAGAATTTGTTCACTGGTATTGCTGATATCATTTACCCCTCCTCCCTCTCCTCCTTTACAGACTTTTTGTTAATCAGACGTAGCTCTACATTGCTCTGGATTAATAGCAATATGCATTATATTGCTGTTTACTGTATAAAATATACCCCTAAACTTCACTGATTCATTTGATTTCATGCTGAGTTGTATTCATGTTTCAGAGTAAGAAATGGTTTTCTCTGGTATTAGATAACAACAAACATGGTCATCTGTACCAATATTTTCCATTTTCCCATTAGTTTCCACTGGCCATTTTCGAGTTTTATTTAACTTGTAGCGTTGTGCAAAGCTGGGACAAATGATGATTCCCATTCAGTTTGATTTTGGAAGAAGAGAAGAATACCAAATGATAGTTCTATCCCTTGTTGAATACGTTTACCAATACCTCCAATATGGGGATGAATAACGTGAAAAATCTTGTTCTTATTTCAGAATTCCCAATAATTATGAATTATTATGTAATCTTGGTGTATCCAAAGAATCCACCAAAGTGCAAAGTCCTGTGTAACATTTTGTAACAAAATAATGTTCTTATGGCAAAGATTTGTTAGCTTGATGCCCAATCCTCAAGCTGGAGGAACACCCGTTTTCAGCTCTCCATGGAAGCTCCTTCAGTATATTCATAAAAGGTAAAATCCTTGTGCTTAACTAATTAAGCCCTACACCATGAAGGTGTATGAGGGAGTGAATGTATAGATCCACATTTTCTTGACCTCGGCACTAGCTGGAGGTGAGTGGTCAGCTTCATGCCCCAGCCGCTTTACCCCAGGTGAAAGAGCCCCCAGTACCCTTTTAATAGGAGGTTGGGTGAATCCCAGCGTCGGTCTAGTTGATGTGTTGAAGAGAAAATTCTTGACCAGGAGGGTGAGACTCCCATAGGGGAGGGGAACTTGCAGACCAGCCATCTCTATGCATCCTACATGAACTAGATAGTCTGGAAATGACTGGAATTGATCATTATATACCTATCGAAATTAGTCGAATCACATAAGTGTGAGCCAATCAGAGGAACTTGAATTTCTATTAAACGCTTTGGGCTTTGGCTCAGTAATACGGTAATACTGCATAGTTTGTAACGTTACATGTGTGCCATTGAGGTATGTTGTGCAATTAATTAGATTAATTAGTAAGTAGAGATTTTGATTTGATGCTGTGAAGCGAGAGTCAACATTTATGCACAAATTCACGTGTGTGTTATTTTCGTATATGGATTATGCTTACTACGCCCAATGAAATTAGAAGCAAACGTGAAGTCAGAAAGTGTTACTATGATACTTGATCCAAATCATATTTCTGTATTTTAAGCATCTTTCGGTGTAGCCTTCTTAGGACCGTAGAATCTCAAGAAAGTGAGAGTGTACTATGATTGTGTTAAAATTTTTATATTGTGTCTTGGAGGATAAATGGGAAGAAAAAAAGTGTTTTGCACCAGGATGCATGTCTTCCAGTGAGCACACTGGAATTACATTCTTCTGTTTTTCCAGGGATTCAACATGGTATGAGCCAGATCTAAAATATTATTATAAAACATACTGTAAAATTTTGGCCAGTGTTATTAAAGGAGCTAAAAATCTTCATTATAATAAATTAATTTCTAATTCTAGTAACAAAATGAAAACCACCTGGAGCATTATAAAATCAGATACAGGTGGAAAAATTAATAATGCAGGTATACAGTTTTTAAACATTGATAGAAGTTAACTCATAAACATGATGTGATTACAGATTCATTTAATAATTATTTGTAACAATAGCTGACAAGATCAATACCAGTAATGCAAATGTTGGCCACGTTATAGAGTCAGATGCGGACAAATATTCAAATTATCTGTGTCGAGCTTTCACGACTCCCTTTCCAAAAATTAAACTGAACCCTACCTCTACTAAAGAATTGAAATTATAATTAAGTATTTAAAACCAAGAAAATGTAGTGGGTAAGATGAAATTGAGCTTAGCATTTTAAAAATCAGCACACCTTTCATTAGCTCCCCATTAACATATTTGTAACAGATCTCTTTCAATTTGTGTCTTCACCACTTGGTTAAAATAATCAGAAATAAAACCATTATTTAAAAACAGATAAAACTTATGTGACTAACTACAGAACTATATCAGTACCGACATCATTTTCAGAAGTTGTTGAAAATGCAAGACTGCACCAACATAATGAGTAACAACATGACAGCAAATGAACAATGTGGTTTTAGGAGTAATTCATGTACAAAAATGGCCTCACACAAATTAATTAACTATATATTAAATGCACTGAATAACAAAATATTAGTTGTTGGCATTNAGTAACACTGGCTCAGTGGGTTTATACCTCTTCCGAGATACACAATAAAAATTATATTCAAAGAAATATAGGAGTCTGACACTGACTTCCTAACTAATAACCAAATATTAGAAAATCCGCCACTGACATCCTAACTGACAATTCAACACTGCAAACCAATCCCTGAATTCGTCACCCTTCCGTGAAAGCTGTGGTAGCACTGATATGTAAGCGCCCACGAATATTTCCTCCTCTAAGTCCTCAAAACAAAGCTGACCTCTATTGGCTCACCAGGTCATAAACAGTCATATCTAAACGTAAATAGTTTCGAAACCAGTACCCTGATAAACGATTTCTTTCTTCAGAGCTAACAAATAAACGTCTGAGATGAACATTCATGAGTTTGTTTGGGTTTCAAACCCAAGGTCAAACTGCCAGCACTCACAAAGGAAGCATGTGGCTTGCCTCTAAAAATTATAACATTCGGCCAGCTCGGGGTGCTACTGGATGCCAATAATTATAACATTCGGCCGTTAAAGGTTAATAATTATTTGTAACAATAGCTGACAAGATCAATACCAGTAATGCAAATGTTGGCCACGTTATAGAGTCAGATGCGGACAAATATTCAAATTATCTGTGTCGAGCTTTCACGACTCCCTTTCCAAAAATTAAACTGAACCCTACCTCTACTAAAGAATTGAAATTATAATTAAGTATTTAAAACCAAGAAAATGTAGTGGGTAAGATGAAATTGAGCTTAGCATTTTAAAAATCAGCACACCTTTCATTAGCTCCCCATTAACATATTTGTAACAGATCTCTTTCAATTTGTGTCTTCACCACTTGGTTAAAATAATCAGAAATAAAACCATTATTTAAAAACAGATAAAACTTATGTGACTAACTACAGAACTATATCAGTACCGACATCATTTTCAGAAGTTGTTGAAAATGCAAGACTGCACCAACATAATGAGTAACAACATGACAGCAAATGAACAATGTGGTTTTAGGAGTAATTCATGTACAAAAATGGCCTCACACAAATTAATTAACTATATATTAAATGCACTGAATAACAAAATATTAGTTGTTGGCATTTTCTGTGATTTGAAGAAAGCTTTTGACTGTGTCTTATATCTCTGTCTGACTGCGTAAAGTAGAATTTTATGGAATAGTTGGTAAGGCCAGTGCATTGATAAAATCCTATCCCAAAGATAGGTACCAAAGAGTAAATTCATTTTACTTGGAGTACTATTTTAACTTCAATATTAATTAATTATCTTGGTCTGTTATATGCTGGATGCCTAGTAGTATATTTATGTGTTTCATTATTGTAGTCTTGTGTCATTAGTGTGTTGTGTTTTTCACATATATATTTTATAACTGTTAATGATTTACTCACTGTGATTTGTGTGATAATATGTGTAATTGTTATGGGTTAAGTATAATTAGTTTTTATTTGCATAATTAATGGGACTTCTGTTGTCTTTGACTATTACTATATCCACTGTTCTCCCAGCCATGTAAGGATTCATGGAAAGTAAATAAATGAATGAATGTCTGTTTTAGTACATGATGTAATGTAGCACCTACACCATGTTTGTAATGTTTACTGATGAGTTATTTCAAGGTTTTAAGACAGTATGTAATGCTCTTACAGGGCTATGGTATGTGTAGTAAGAGTTGGGTTATCCTGTACTACTGATTCTGCTAGAATGCTGTACCATAAATTTTTGTGCAGTAAACATTTCTCTCAAAGTGATTTCACTAAAGCTGAAAGGAACACGTGTTGACGAAGGGAAAACACTGCGTTGCCCACTCAGTGACAACAGTCCCCATATAGAGCACAAGAAAAAGGCAAGTATGAGGATAAACAGTTGGATCTTCCTCAAGGATGGTAAACCCACCTTCCTTCATCCTCCTCCTCCACAGAATTTGTGGCTAGTTGACATCACTGCTGCCCAGCATTTGTGGAGGATACCGAAAGAGGCGGGTTTTAAGTACCTTCACACCCAAAACCTGAATCAGGATCCCCTGGAGAACACATTTGGGGCTATTCATTCGTACTGTGGTTTGAACAATAACCCAACTGTGGGACAGTGTAGATGCCTTGAAGACTAGCATCATCAGTGGCCTTGCTTTTAAAGGTCTGGGGCGAACTAATTGTGAGGATGATGATGCTACTCTTCTGGATAATCTACAGTTGTTCCTCAGGGAACCTGATGCTGCTTCACCAAATGTTTCCACAAGTCATGACAAGGAAACCCCTGCTGGTGTGCCTGAGAGTTTCCATGTTGCTCAGCAAGTACAGATGGACATGAGTCCTGCAGTACCTGATGGTGACATGGAAGTGTTCTCAGTAGCTCACATCAGTGGTTCTATTGTCAGACAGGTGCTTCGTGGTGTCAGCTGTGATCCATGCAAGACATGCCTGACATCTGAACTGCTGCTATCAGCCAATGTCTTCAAATATTTCGAGGAGTGCAGTGATACAGAACAGTCTCTCACATACCCTTCTGAGAAGCTGGTGGAGACTGCTGGTACTGCTGTAACTCTGATGGACTCTATAATGGCAGAGGCTACCAGCTTTAATTCAGTGGAGCAGCATATCACAGCTGTCATCAAGAGCACCATTGACTTCGAGTGGATTAGGTGTACTGGCTGTTCACTTCACCACCAACGGATATTAGATGGTATTGTGAGATGTCTCACAAGAATTTACATTCCTCGGTAGTGTAAGTGAACAAACAGGTTGATGACGAAGCAGCCAGGCAGAGGGCCACAGAGAGGAAGATGAAGATACTGACTCATCAGGAAGTAAAGTAATGCTTCTTCATTTTTCCCTTTTAATGTCCTGCCCATACCAACCTTGGAAATTGACGGACGTTATGGAATTACTGGAAGAATATGTGTGCCAACTGCTCACGTGAGCATTATTAGATGTTTCATAAGTTGGAGAAAGTATCCCTGGTGAGAAGCAGGTGCAGTGCAGCAACAGAAACTACTGTGCAGTGAAGGATCACATTGTCATCCACAGTTTGATTACATACAAGAAACCTACCTTGAACTTGAGCTCCATCTCTTCCCCTCTTTGCAAGCATGTGTCCTTCGTCTCAGAACATTAGAACTTCACTGGGTCAGAGTTCATTCTGGCTTTTATCTTCTAGTAATTATATTTCAATCGAGAATTGTGTGGGAAATTTTTTGTGACACACATGGGTCTTGTTTATGTGTAGGTAAGAATGAAAAGGCGTTTCTTTATAATGGACTTGCAAGTTCAGGTTATCCACCTCAGTGTGAAACTCTGAGAAGCAGAATCAGTATCAGGATTGAATGTGGGTAGGACTATTTATATAATTTCTTTACCTATTTCATTTTCGTTACATTGTTATTCACTTCTGTTGTTATAGGTGTATTCCCTCTCTTGCTTTTGCCATATAATCCTACCTGTACTGAACTGGTGAACATGAACATAAGATTTTCAATAGTAATTGCATTTCTTTAAGACATATTATTAATTTTTGCTATATGAACTGTGTACTTGCTTTATAGACTGGCAGAAGGCATTTGACTGTGCAAATCGGACCAAATTAATGCAGATCCTAAAGGAAACAGGTATTGATTGGCATGAAAGAAGATTGATTAGTAAATTGTACATGGATCAGAAAGTTAGAGTGCCACTGGACAGGGGGGAGACAAGAAGTGTGAAGACTGGAAGAGGAGTTCGACAAGGATGCTGTTTATCACCAATTTTGTTCAACTTTTACAGTGAATGCCTTACCAAAGAGGTTCTGGACAGGCTTGGAGACTTCAAATTAGGAGGGCAAATTATTCAAACTGTGAAATATGCAGATGACCTTGTGTTAATGGCTAAGGAAGAAACTGTGCTACAGGGTATGATCGATAGACTAATCAAAATTGGAAGGTGCTATGGCATGGAAATGAGTGTGGAGAAAACAAAAGTAATGAAAATTTCGAGACAACCAACCCCAGTCACAATAAAGATAGACCAAAAACAACTGGAGAATGTGAAATGTTTTAAATATTTGGGTAGCTTGTTAACAGATGATGGAAGGTGTACGTGTGAAATTAAAACTAGGATTGTCATGGCAAAAGCTGCAGTTAGCAAGAAGAAGAATCTTTTTACCAGCAAATTGGACTTAAATTTGAGAAAGAAACTAGTGAAATGCTACATTTGGAGCATTGCTTTGTATGGGGCTGAAACTTGGG
>NW_019731216.1:114358-114746 GCF_002891405.2 Cryptotermes secundus | reverse complement strand
AATGAATGAATGAATGAATCATGTCCAATACTAAACTGGAAGATGAATAGCAGTGGCGTAGCATGAATACCGAAAGCAGGGAAGCAACTTTATATACGTGTATATAAATTTTTTCTACATACCCTATAGTTTCTATCTTCTATTTAAAAGAAAACAGCTAATAGTTTAATATGTATTGTATATTTAAGCTAATATATTAAAATAACACATAATTATCAACACAATTTTATAGCCATCAAATGACAGGGTTGTGAACCTGGAATATAATTAATGCTTACTTTATTGTTTATAATTCAGCTCGATTCTTCTGTTTTTCTTGGCAAACAGATCAATAACCTCATCTAGAAAGCTGGGTTTGGACTGCAGTTTGTTTAGGAAGGACTTTTCA
>NW_019731216.1:106302-112005 GCF_002891405.2 Cryptotermes secundus | reverse complement strand
TGTAAATCTGTCCATTACTCAACTGGAATATGAATAGATACCAGATTTTCAGTATTCATTACATTTTTTTGTAAGATATGTTACTTATTCCATGTAAATCTTTCCATTACTCAACTGGAATATGAATGGATACCAGATTTTCAGTATTCATTACATTTTTGTAAGATATGTTACTTATTCCATATAGTCCTTTCCATTACTGAACTGGAATATGAATATACACTATACCAAATTTTCACTATTCTTTACATTTTTTTTAAGTTATGGTACATATTCTATATAATTACTGAACTGGAATATGAATAGATACCAAATTTTCAGTATTTATTATATTTCTTTAAGATATGTTGTTATTCTGCCCAGGACTGAACCAGTGAAGATGAATATATCAGATTTTCTTATATCATTAAATGCAATCTTACTCTTGTTGACAAGAGTGTATTTCACATTCTCGAATTCCATCATTCTACTGAAAATAATAAATGGGAACATGAGTATTGTTGCTTACAATACATGATTAATAATACTTAAATGTTACCGAAAAACTATGTTCTGTATGGCTTTCAAGTGTAAGTTAAAGAGGAAATTATGAGGTTAATATATGTATCTCTGATGGAAACAGAATTTTCTTTCAAGTTTCCCCACCTTCAGCTTTCCTGAATACAAGTATTCCATGTATGTTACAGTTCACAATGTTCAGTGCCTTTGGTTAAAGAGGTAGGACTTTCCAGGTACTGGTCAGAAACTTTCTCCAGGTAAATAATTTGCAACCTAATATCTTGTACTCCAGAGCTGCAGAGGTTCTTATTTCGTTGTTGTTTTTTTGGAAAGGAGAGGGGGAACGAAGTTTAATAACACTTCACTCAAATCCAACCTAAAGGATATGAGTGAAGTGATATTAAACTTACTTATGGAGCTGAGCCCTTCTTGAGAAGCGGCCAATTATGCAGCCGTTCAAGGATTTTCCAGCCTTTTATGGAACCTGAAGGTTCATTACTGTGTTTACAAGAGCCCTCCACTGGTCCCTATCCTGAGCCAGATCAGTCCAATCCATACCATCCATCCTGTCTCTAGGATACATTTTAATATTGTCCACCCACCTACACCTTGGTCTTCCCAGTAGTCTCTTTCCTTCTGGCTTTTCCACCAATATCCTATATGCATTCCTTGCCTCCCCCATTCGTGCTACATGCCCTGTCAACCTCATCCTCCTCAACCTCCTCAACTAGTGATACTGAACACAGTTGAAAAATAGAAATAGGTTGGTGGGAAAATAAATACTTTTACAACCAGATCTCGTGTACTGCAGAATACAAGAGATCTGGTTGTAAGTATTTATTGCTAGTAGCGAAAAAGGCATTTGGCGTGGGCCGGTCGTGCGGCGCGAGGGGGAGCACTCAAAATAGTTGTTAAGTTAGCATATTTTCTTACCGATTGTGCTCTCAGCCCTGGCGGCCATTTTAAATTTGGTTCATGTAGGATGCGTAGAGATGGCAGCAGCATTGCGCCGAGGTGTCATGGCCGCCATGTTGCCAACCAATAACGTGGGAGTTTCACGGGGCTGGTAGCGAAAACGCAGTCCAACGGACAAAGTTTACGTTGGTATTTTGTACATCAGGAGGTTTCACGCGCAAAATCGGAGTGATATAGTGGTTTAGAAAGTTATTATATCTGTTACAAATTTAGGACTACAGGCTGTCCATAACGCTATAGAAATATATATTTATTTGCTTAAATACAATTTTTGTTTTGTTTACGTACCGGTTTCGAATTTAACCTCGCTTTCTGGGCGTTAGGTTCGACGTATTAACATGGCGACATCCACAGGCGGTGTGGGTAAGTAACTTCGAAATTTACAATCTTTTCTTTTGTAAATATCGTCCTAGACAAGTAGTAAATTACTGTATTACAAGCATACAAAAATGTGTTTCATAATGTTAAGTTTTTATAACATAGTTTTAAATAAGTGGGTCCTCAACCCATTTTCTGGGACGTACCGGTGTACGCCGCACCCGCCATTTCTGGAAAGGTCGAGATAGTTATTTCAGTGATAATATTTAGCGTGTAATTCAGATCTAGGTTATCAATATATCGACTGTGTAACTGTTACATAATTGTTGACCTTCTGCAATAACCTTGAACAGTTGTATGCACGGTTTTTAGGTTAAGATTTACTGCCCCTCCCATGGACGTACCGAATTTTGGACATTCTGTAGTAGGTACTTTATTGTATTAGAAGTATACAGGGTATGATTTGAATTTATTCGTCATTTCGTTTTGTGCAAACATTATATGGTGACTTTTGCAGAAGAAACTTACACGTATATAGGTTTATGCCAAATGTTTAGATTTTCACATGAGTCGTTCTTACCTTGAGTTCCAGTATCTGTAAATTTTGTGAACTACAGGTCTGAATTTAGTGGTGGTGTGTTATTGTAACAAAATATATGTACACCATAATTATATTGAAAGCATAGAAGACCTCATGAAAATGACCAGTCGCTGCACATATTTTCAGTTATGTTTTGTAGTCCATACAAAGGAAGCTAATAACTTGTGCAGAAACGTTTGTTGGTACAGTAAAGTGACCAGTTACATATTCCTCTTCTGCGTCCTCATGTTCCCCAGTGTTAATATAGTGAACATGCTCTCTTGATAGGTTTTGTCTTGAATGTTGTGCAGTCTCTATTTATTTTGCTAGTCTTATTTACAGTGCAGTGATCTTACTTACTCCCTCAACTTGTTGAGCTCCTTGGGCTTCTCCTGTCAGGTCAAGCTTTCGAGGTTTGGACTGCTACCAGAACTGACAAACCTATAGTGTGATACAAAACAAATAGGACTTACATTATGGAAGATGGCTGAATATGCTCTGTTGTTATGTACATATACCTGGCACCTCTATTAAATGTTTACATTCATGCAAGGAAATTATCCAATTCTTTTTTTCAAACATAGACGAAACTTGAAATGTGAAACCATGAACTGTTCAAGGCATCTAAGGTTTTTTTTTATAGAACATATATAAGGTTTCATTCAATTTCTCTTCAATGAGTACATCATTGCAGTTTGGTTTTCTCATCTTTTACTCTGGCAGCATCAAATTATTGCTAGATGTGACAATAATAATAGCAATAACAACAGCAACACCAACAGAGAGCTTTTCCTGAATTTGCTGCAGTCTAGGTAAATTTTATTTGCAAAGTTTTGGGCTGTAGGTAGGTAGGTTGGCTGGCTGGTTCCTCAAGCAGTGTGAATCTCTGTCATCCAGCTTCATCAAAGGATAGAAGGAGTGTTAGACTTGATGAAAGAAGTGAGTGACTCTTTCACCTTAGCAGCTCAATGAATTGCAGCAAGTTCTGAGATGATCACACACACATCTTTTATGTACAGCAGTCCCTTGCCAGCTGCAGGTATTAGGTTACAGAGAAGCACCTTGGCTGGCAAAACTAGGTCCTTTTGGGATGCCAGAGCATAGCTTAACCACAGCTGCTGTTAGCAGTCATCAGAGACTAAGTTGACTGTTCATTCACTAAACACAAAAAATATAGTAACACACATGATGTTTCATGTCACTGATTGTTCTTGTCATCATTCCTCTTCTCATATCCTAGCAGTCGTGCATTAAATTTCCCCTGTGTGTGGAAAAGTTGGGTTTTATTTAGGTAGGTGTTACAGTTGTCCCTTTATTAAGTAAGCAGATGTCTCATCTGAGATATTTGATTTTTATTCTGGCTTTTAATTTTTGGAGGTGGCTCCTAGATTTGGAGGAAATTTGTAGAGGTCTTTGTGTTCTCATTAACAAGAAATAAAAATTACTCAGTCTTCTACAGTACCTCTCTGTAATTAAATGCCATATGAAAAATGTTGCGCTGTAAGAAACCAGCAGTGAATTGCTCTTACGTGCTATTAAATTCAGGTGTTAAAATCTGTGTGATGTGACACATAGTTTCTGTTACTTGCTGCTATGATACCATGTGATGATTTATTTATTCGTCATAAAAACTCATATGGTATTATAGAAGTCAGGCTAATAAGAATTCTTGTCTTCTGGATGTAACTGTGTATTTTGTTGAAAGCTAAGTGACTTTTCAGAGGAATGTGATGCCTCCATCTTCAAGTTTGAAGAATAAGCCAAGAAAGAAAGGAAAATGAAACAGACAGCTAGCAGGCTGCCAGATATTTTACATTTTCTTACTTGGTTTACTGTTTAATCTTAGAGATGGAGGGAGAATGTTCCTCAGAAATGTCACTTGACTGTTAGTGGACTGCTCTGTGTTATATTTCAAATAGTTCTTCGTGACCCCTGCTGTGAGACCTGAAGTCCTACACAGGATATTAAGAAAACTGAGGACTGGTATTTTTTATAATTATTTTTGTTTTGATAAGATTGGTTGCATAGTGATGTTTCAAGGTCACATATGTTAACATGTTTCATTTTACATATCAGCAGGTTTGATTGTAGAGAAGTTTGTGGCCAAGAAAACTGAATTGCACTGTACTGCCAAGTTGTTGATTGCTCCCATCCAAAGTCTTTGATGGCTGAATGTATTTATATTTCCTTGTCCAAGTTCTCCCTGTATGTATATTGACTGCAAGATACCTGTAAATATCACAGAAAGTGCATATGATTGTATGTTGTAAAAGGACTGCTCCATTACAGTTGTTCCACGTAACTTCCGCCTGCTTGAAGAATTGGAGCAGGGACAGAAGGGTGTTGGTGATGGAACTATAAGCTGGGGACTTGAAAATGATGATGACATGACTCTTACGCATTGGACTGGAATGATAATTGGACCCCCTAGGGTAATATACAGGCTGTAATTGTATATACGTATACATGTATAAGTCACTGATTTCAATTGTTTTCAGTTAATAACATATATGCATGTATCTCCAATAAATATTTGACTTCAAGACTATTATAGAACTCAGATTGTCATATTTGCATGATATTGTTGCTCATAATTAGCTGCCTTTTAAAAAAATACTTTTTTTTTAAATGTAAATGGTCAATCCCTTATTTGCATCATTAAATTGATCTATGGAAACATCCTTCATTTCACCTGTAAAGTCAATACAAATTTAGGGATTGTATTAGAAACTTCGCCTAATGTGCCGAGGAATAGTATGTATCTCTTAAAACGTTTGTAACAAAGAAATCTGTAATTTGGTGGCATTTACTAAAGACATGGAATAAATAACAGCTTCATACTGTGATTGATGGGGGTATGACACTGTGTTACCTAGTAGGTGGGTATCGATGTTTCAGAGGGACATAGCTGCATACATGTTTAGGGTGTAAGTATCCACCATGAAGATGGGGTCAGTTCTCTCCAAAACATACCACTTAACAGACTATGATATCATAACTCAGAAGACCACAATGTGAATTTTCACATAAATCTCAAATACCGTATTTCATGGCATAATTCTTCAGTTTTTCCCTCATCCATGATTTATTTTATCCGTCTTCTAGTGCATACATTCATCTATCCCCTCTTCTCACTCGCACTACATGTTTCGGCACAAAAGTGCCATCTTCAGGTGCTGATCCAATCCACGACAAACTAGTTCATTGCATGCCTTGTCTATACATACTAAAATAACTAAAATATATATTTGTCATATATACTGATAAATGTTAAGTGTTAAAATATTAAAATTGTACAGGATATTTCATTCCTACGTCGTGTTTCATTACGC
>NW_019731216.1:47698-105971 GCF_002891405.2 Cryptotermes secundus | reverse complement strand
CCTGAAGATGGCACTTTTATGCCGAAACATGTAGTGCGAGTGAGAAGAAGGGGATAGATGAATGTATGCACTAGAAGACGGATAAAATAAATCATGGACTTAAATCAGTGCAACAGGACGCTAAAATATAACATTTTCCCTCATAATTATTTATCATGAAATACCAGTATATATGTGCAATGTATAAATTATGAAGTAACCCATATTCTTGACGGATGGTTTCGATGGCAAGAACACACTATAGGTCAGAGAGGAATGTCTGGTTTGTGAATCTTGGGAAGGCTATATAGATTCAGTGGCTTGCTGTGATACGGAGTCAACTTGTGTTTTAGATCAGTTCTTTAGAATACTGGATGATGGACAGAGCTCAAAAATACAGTAGTCCTGAAGAAGATCTGTGTATAAAATTGTTCGTGTTGTGGGTTTGTAGGCAGCAATTAACTTAGTTAAAAGATGAGGTATGTATATGGACCCGTGCTTTTCATTGGAGTTTGGGTGAGGTCTTTGTACTTGAATTCTGATGTGGTTGAACTGTTTGAAAAAAGTAGATCATTGTTTGAGGTTAGTCTTCAAAACTCATCATATTCATTATTCCCAGAAATTATAATTAAAATGACAAAAGATATTGTGTAACTTCTGGGTTTGAGATTTGCATATAGTATATAGCTGTTCTTGGCAGTGGGAAATCTGTTACTGCCATTATTATGAGAACTTGCTGTACGAGACATACCTCTTTTACATCCCATTTTATCTCTACACATACAGCATTAGCACTCAGCCAAAAGTTTGACGATTGTTAGTATTGTATTGTTGAAATATACATCTTTTTTCAAATAGTAGGTTTAACTAATTCATTATAATTTTGTCTGTTTTATTCAACAGTTTAAGCTTGCATGTGGAGTTATATTCTGTTAATGAATTGGACATGCTACTCTGTTGTAATATACACAAATGTGTTTTTCTTCACTGAAGTCTGCACATGTATATGAAATGAAAATATTTTTCTTTGGAATGTAACTTAATGGGAAAAGTTCCAGAACAACAAACTTCACTATTTCTATCCATGTCAGAGCATGCCATATCACTGTCCTGAGTGTTTAAAGCACTGTTGTGTGTGTACTTCGGTGCCCCAGATTCCTGACTGCCTTTTGTTCTGTTGCAAGCAGTGGAGACAAAATTAACTGTGCTCAGGATGACCCCTCCCTTGTGGCAGTCAATATAACAATCAGCGTGTGGTTACATAGATACACATGTGGAATGTAATGCACATTTTTCTTTTCCTCCACAGACACCTTATGAAAACAGAATGTACAGTCTAAAGATTGAATGTGGGCAACGATATCCGGACGAAAGCCCAAGTGCAAAGTTTATTTCTAGGATCAATATGAATTGTGTCAACACTACCAACGGCATGGTAAGTAGAATTTAGTCAGTACTTATTACTGAGTCCAGCATTTCTACTGAAGCTTGAAACCTGATGTCAGTGAACAATGAAAGTTGGTATACATACTGAATCTTCAGTGTGATAACATTAAAGGAACTAGTTTTAGGCTCGATTGCAAACATGCAAAGTGCATAATACATTTTTTCCATCAGTCTCTATGCATGACACAACTTAACCTGTGGTTGGATATCCATTAATAATGGTAGCAGGGAGTTACACTAAAATTTATCAACAAATTCCAATAGAAATCAGAATAGAATAATGGATGCTTTGTATGAAGAGACATGATTTCTGCACATATCTCAAGCGTAACACTCAAGACGTTTATTTGAGCAAAAAAAAAAAATGTTTTGAAGAGAAGTAGTGGAAAATGAAGTGCATGTTTTTTGTTCACTGTACTTTTTCTGTAAGTCTTAGGTTTTGGGGGCTATTAAAATTTTCATGTCATTTGCACATTTCCAAATTTGTATATTCTTAATAGTAGTCATCTGAACATGCATGAGGGCTACCAGTCACTGGTGATTTACTGAACGCTCATGGAGATTAAAGTAAAAGTAAAAGAAAATAGTAAAGCTATCCCTGTAAGAGGCCGAGAATGCCCATAGGGTTGTGAGATGTTGAGGGTCCCACATTATCTAGACAATTGGCTCAAAGATGGCAGTAATGTTGTCAGCCTTACGCATCGGCTGCACTTTACTCCCCAGGAAAATTATTTAATTAATTCCTGGTACTCATTTCTGTTAGAGGCTGAGTCGGCCCTGGGCCCATAGTGTGGCTGGAAGGATTAGGTCAATTGAAAAAATCCAATGACCTCATCGGGATTTGAACCTGTGATCTTCCGGCGTGTAGCATAGCCCATCAACCAACTACGCTACCGCGTGCCCCCAACAAAGTCTCTTACTCTCAGTAATATTAAAACAAAGCTATCTCTTTACTGCTTGCTTGCTTGCACTTTGACCCTGGAGATGTAGGCAGTATGTTCCTTGGAAACTTTGATGAACTACCAGACTCTACAGCATCACATCCCAGAAGATAGGACTCTTCATAGTTACCAATGTGAGAACCTCATATCTCACAAACTGACTCTTGGTTATGGTTCTTTCTATTTTTATAGGTTGATAATAGAGCTGTTCCAGTACTGGCAAGATGGCAGCGTGATTATACAATTAAGACTGTATTACAAGAGCTACGAAGGATTATGACATTGAAAGAGAATATGAAACTTTCTCAGCCACCAGAGGGCAGTTCGTTTTAGCAATGAAGCATCAACTCTCTGAGCAGTTTGTCCACACCTCTGTCTCAGGAACCAGGGGTTAATGAATATTCACTTCAGTCTTATTAAGAGTGATGTGTTGGATTCCTCTTAAAATAAAAGATTAAGAAAAATTATAAATGCAGCCATACTTTGGAATGATGTTTTCATATGAGTAGCCTTGTGAGCACTGCACTTATATTCATAGTAGGTAACATTGATCATATCCAGAGAGGTACAATTAACATTACTTGCACTGAAGTTGTATTAATTTTCAAAGCAGTTATTTACTACCAACTGACAGTAATCATATGAATGTGAGGAAAGAAAAATTGTAACCATAAGACTACATCATTCATTATTATGGTAATTCTTGTAAGAAAATATGTACTGGATTGGAATTGTTCATTTTATACGTTCACATGAACATTGAATTCCTCAAATTGTGATCAAGTTATGATTTTGAATAGAACTTAACAAATGCCAGTTATGTTGAATGTGGTGTGTTGAAGTTTGTAAAGCTTGTAAATTCATGAATAATGTTATTTCTAATCTCTCTGGATATGACTGGAATATGAGAATTTCTCACACATTGAAAATACATCAATATCATATGTTTGGATTTTGTAAAATTTCCTTTACCATGTTTCTCATACCCAGAAGTGAATGCCATTTGTCAGTCTATGTATAAAGAAAACATTCTGATGAGAAAGTATTCAGACAGCTTGTTTTGAGTTAATTTCTCTTAGTGTGTCAGATGTTCATGACTGAATGGGAAGATATTAGAATTCCTTTTCATTGATCTTAATGAAGGGCAGTAATCAAGTGAGTTTTGTTAATAACTTAATCATAATCCTTTTTTTAAGTAGGGGTGAAGTGAAACATAAAGGAGGCAACTTTACTTCTGCAACTGATGTGTGACAACATTTTTAAAGCAAGGGTGTTGTTATTTGCACCAGTAATTATTAATGATTGTTAAATGCTGGCAAATTCTTTCATTAGCTATGTGACCCTTTATGTGTTATGCATGGATATTTCATATTTACTTCAGCCAAGTTATTTTGATTTTGGCAGGAGCTAAGCACTATTAAGGGTTCATACTTAACCAGCACTGGTGCAAGAAAGTAACCATAGCAGATAACAGTTTATTAAATTCTTTGTCAAAGTTAATGGTTCAAATAGACAGGGGAGTGTATAATACTAGGAGATGTAATCAGTCACTTTTAATCTCATTGTTGGTATATGAGAATATAATAATTTAGAATAAGAAGTGAACTTTAGGTCTCAAAGAAATGTGCTGACATTAATGGCACAGTTTTAACAGCTGTCAATGATTACTTTCCTTTCCCTTCCAGCAGATGAGAGATGTGTTTCCAATTTGGACTGCTAGTGTGGAAGATCATGGAGGATCAATTCTTGCATGGAAATTCACAAGTTTTGTTTTATTATTATTATATATATATTTTTTTTTGCTGTTGATGAACACTTATTTGAATGTAGCCAAAATGGAGTCCAGCTTTTGGTTCTGCCTTGTGTGCAGAGATGGGTATGCATGTGTCTGAAATTCCAGTCTACAAGTACTGTTATGCTACTCCTGTATTTTCTCCTTACCCATGGGTGTTTTTTTAAATGTGTAAAGGAGAATGAATGAATGAGTGAATGAAGGCGTTACCTCTGTGTACCACAAAGGGAATAAGTTCACCTTGTCTTTGTGCTTATTTGTAGGCTTTTTTCCATTTTTGGCAGGGTTAGTGTAATTTTATTGCATCATTTTATTATAGGCAGGGTTCTGATATTTATTTGATAATTCCACAATTCTTGGCTCAGTGAAAATATTGTATAATGTAATGTGGATATGTGGGAGTAACTAATTTAGGCTGGCATTTGTCCCTCTTCAAAACTGACTAATTTTACAGGCATGTAAAAATAGTTCTAGTTGAGCATAAAACATTTTTCATAAAGTGCAAGATAAATGCTTGTAAGTTGTATTGAGGAGCATTCTTGAATGTGAATGTTATGCAGTTGATATTAAACTGTAAAGGGGAAACAAATTACTTTGATTGCCCCTCTGTGTACAATTTAAAAGGTGACTAAGTTGCATTATTTTATTTCAGGCACATAGTCAAAACTTCTACTGCCAATTTTTTATTCTTTTACTGAACAGATGTATGAGAGTAATTCAGATGAAAACAGTTGTATAGAATGTCTGTATTCCTTTTGTATTTTTTTTTCTTCGCCCTTCACATATCCAACTATTCACTAGTGCTATGATGCCATTGCAGAAGCTTTTGTTGGTTGGTCACATAACCAGTTTTGCACTGCACACTATTCTTGTCAGTTCAAAAGTGGATTTGACTGAGTGCCAGTTTTAAGGGTCCAAACAGGTAATTATTATATGTTGCAAGGTGTGGTGAGTGCTGTAGATATGGGAGGATTTTTGTGGACAGTGACTGTTGCAGCTGCGCCTGTGAGGATACAGAAGTGCATTTTCTTGTTGTAATTTTTTCCTAATGACTAGTTTCAGACTGTACTTCACTAACTTGTGATGCATTTTGCTATTTATTGTGGATCCCTTCTGTGAAAAATTTGTTGCTGTGATAATCTTCATGTCCCACAAAACAGCTGAAGGCGCTATTTAGAATTTTTTGGTTTTTGGCTAGCTTATTTGATTTCAGGCTGGACTGATTGGTTACTTTTAAGAGTTCATCAAGAAAATTGTCACCTTCTGCTTCATTTTTCATTTCAACTGACATGGTACTTGAAATTCATACACTTTGTTTAGTTCCAGCTCCTAATGGACACACTTCTGATCCAAGGGAATATCTGTAGTGTCACAGAGAAGTTGTTGAAAGTTTTTGCTAATTAAATGTTCTGTAAGGAGTGATGACATGTGTACTTGGCCTAGTTATCGAGCACAATTCAGCTTCTGCAAGCAATCTTTAAACAATCTTCAGATAGGCATGTTACTATAATATGGCCTTATTCTGTCACAAATATTTATTCAATTGACTCCTTGGACTGCAAGAATTTAAATACCATGCATTTCTAGCTCACTGCATGGTTCCACACACACACACACACCACCATTTTGGAACTGTTGACTGTGTTCACACTTGTGTTGGCCATAGTATTATGTGTGCTGGCATTCCAGGTCACTATCTTCCTCCCCCCCCTCCTCAAAAGTCCGTGTGGGTTGAAAGTGTTTCAGCATTATAGTTGTTTTCATTTGAATAACTCTCATACATTTGTCAGCATCAGTTGCTGTCTGGTAATTGATGGGCTATAATATTGAGAATATTGGAGCAGGTCATTCATACTTCCTTTCTTAAATTGAGGAATAAATCACTGTTATTGCGTTGGGAAGTTTTCATGACATACGTACTGTTAAATTTTTCATTTGCATTGATTTCATAGTTTTTTTTCCCACAGTCAGTGTAAAATTTGCATGGAGATAAAACATAATGCTGATTAGCATATTGTCATACAATTTATATTACCTCTCCAAAATTGTGACAACATTCTGGATGAATAAAAAGTCATAAAGCTTAAAAAACGTGTTCATTGTGTTGTAACATTTTTATTCTGCAATTCTGCAGCTGTACTGCATGAGAACACCTGGCACAAGCATATCAGGTCTTCTGGTGCAAATGTTTGGTTGAAAGTGGAAGCTGCTGAAATGGTGACTTCATGAGCAGTTTCTCCATGAGTTGTGCAGTGATCTTCTAAATGGCTGCTGCCAGTAACCACAGATGTGTTGTTGGTTGTTTTTGATGGTGTCCTGCACATTGGATATCTGAGGTCCTTATGCTACTCTTACAGAATTATGATGAGCAATCAAATACTGTGCTGTGATCAACTGTATCACCATCACAAACGTCTTACAAATCACCGTTGAAGTCACGTGGGTACTTGCTATGTAAATTTTGAATTTTCACGTATGAGCACTGATTGCTACATGATACAAACCCAGCTGTTTTCATGCTTTATTTTGAAACCTAGTTACATAACAGAAATACAACAAAGATTTCATGATCTTATAAATGATAAAACAATTCCGTCCAGTGTGACTGGTGAAGTTTTTCTTATTTCAATTCTTAATCCCCTTGCATGTTTCGGTCCTTAGAGACCATCATCAGAGGGATATCGATACAGTTTGGAAACCACTATTGCAGTGGGTGTTCTGAATGTTAAAATATATATACATACAATGTTTACAATGCACAAATAGATACAAAATCCAAAGTTTTCACAACTGCAGCGGCTGTCTTGACATATTAAAATTTTTTAAAAAATTTTGTTATTTAAGTAATATAGTATTGTTAAATAATCGATACTGTGGAGATGGCAGTGACATTTCTATAGACCAGGACTAATATGGTAGTAATGTAAGATAATAAAAGTGTCAGCTTAGCAAACCTTAGGTCAAACACTAGGCCATTTGAAGGAAAATTTAAGTAATATTCAACTTTTGTACAGCAAGTCCAAGGCGACCTCAAAATTACTGAGGAGGCAAGAGCCTTTGAGAAGCTGAACAACCACTCGATTGGTAAATTCTAAAAAAATAATGATTCACTGATGACTATTTTCACAAGAGCTTATCACAAACACTGAGTCATCTGAATCAAATCCATACCATATTTCCTTAAAATATTTTATCCTTCACACATATACGAGGGGGGACCCAAAAATAACCGGAAACGACCTGTTGCGCGCGCATGCTTTGTAGTTACGAGTTGTGCTGCTAGCTGGTGTTAGCTGGGGGTCTCCCGCGACTGTTAGTGAGCTGGCGTCAGTCTGAGTTAAGTGGTTTGTCTGTGGTGCTCTGTTGTGTGCGTTCCTGTTTCAACCTTTTGGCGATTAGTGAGATGGCCGACCAGAAGGAACAAAGAGTGCGTGAAATTGATGAAGATCGTCGAAAGACCATTGACCAACTTTCTGAGGAAACGAACATCTCATGGAGCACGGTCCAGCGAATTTTAACCGAAGGTTTGCACATGAGATGGGTGTCTGCAAAGTTTGTTCCTCGCTTGCTCGGAGATGACCAAAGAGAAAACCGTGTGAATGTTTGCCGCGACTTGAAGAGTGAAGTGCAGTTTTCCCTAACAGAAAGCAAAATTTCACGCACACTCTTTGTTTCTTCTGGTTGGCCATCACACTAATCGCCAAAGGGTTGAAACAGGAACGCACACAACAGAGCACCACAGACAAACCACTTAACTCAGACTGATGCCAGCTCACTAACAGTCGCGGGAGACCCCCAGCTAACACCACCTAGCAGCACAACTCGTAACTACAAAGCATGCATGCGCAACAGGTCGTTTCCGGTTATTTTTGGGTCCCCCTTCGTATGCCTATGTCTTTTTCTTTCTTCATGACCAGAATTTTTTTGTGCTTTCATCAACTTCCCCATGCATGTCCTACCCATTTCATTCCCATTTATTTAATCATCCTAGACTTGCATTGAAGAGATGCTCGGTTCGAATCCTTACAAGGTCGCTGGCTGTCCTGATATTTTGGTGAATTTTCTCTTTCACTCCAGAAAAATTCCAGGACTGTATCGTAAATAGGCCACAGTGGATTGCTTCTAAGCACTTTACAATCCCTCAATCATCTGTCATGATAATCTTGATATGCCAGGCTTCATTAAATAACCCACATCTATGGGCTGAATCATTCCTGAGAAGATTATAGTTTCTCGGCTAATACAGAAATTTACAGAACTGCATGGAACTGTAAGGTTCACAACAGGCTCCACTGATCATCGTGAATCAGATGAATCCAGTCCACACCCTCATGTCCTATTGCTTTATGTTTCATTTTATGGTCACCCTCCCATCTACGCCCTTCTTTCAGACGCTTTATCCTACCAGAACATTGTATGAACTCATTCTCAGTTTGAATGTGTGCTACATGCCCTGCCCACTGCATCCTTGATTTGATCATTCTAGCACTGATAGGCTAGTCAGTAAGTGAAAGGAAAGTTTACTCCCACTCAACCCCAAAATTTGAGAAGCAGCTGTCTCTCCAGCTGGAGGCCGAGGCCATGCCATACTGTAATGAAATGGTTTCCCTGATGAGCATTAACAAATACAGGAACATTTCCAAATCCTGCAGTTTATTGATTAATTTTTTAAAATTTTTCTGAGTTTACTGCAAGCTTTCCATATTAGAATCAAGTGACTAACAGTAAAACATTACACAGTGTTATAAATACAGTGAGGTGTACATACACGAAAAAACATAATTATACGTTTTCTTTATTATATAAGATTCTTTGCACATGAAAGAAGTTAGAAATGTAAGTACCTTTATAACATGTAAGATATGTATTACAGTGTCAGAATTATGTGGCAAGTGAAAAAGAATTGGAATGCACGCATCATCTTTAAGTCTGGTTGCCATTGAATTTAGTTTTAGTTCAGTGGCTGCTGCCAGCTTATCACAAGTGTACATTATAAATGTGAATATGGTGCCCTTTTTACTTTTTCAAGTGTATTCACCCATACTGGCGGTGCAGTCCCTAATATTTTTAACATGAAATGTTCAGTGTGTTTACAATATGGTAATTTGACACTTGTATAAAAAGTAGAGCACAAGTAATTTATGAATGAATATTAAACAGGTCATTTACTGTACATCATATCCTGATTTTTTTTCTTACAGGGCAATATTTTATAGCTGGTATTCAGGAAACACTTATTTCATATGCTTAAAAATGTTCTTTGTTTGCAGAATCAGGCTGGTTGTTTAATTGTTATACCTTATAATTAGGAACTGTCTTCTTCACTGTAAATTCCATCAGCCAAAACAAGCTGCCAGACTTGAATGACCAGGTGAGCTTTGTTCTCTCCCAGCAGTTTGTTCACCATTTGCCAGTCTTCTTTGTTTACACCAGTCTCATGAAGTAGTTGTAATTTTCGATAAGCTGTGAAAAAGTACACAACTAAAGCAGTAAACCACTCAATTTATTTGTGCCTAAGACAGAAGAAGACATCATGAAACTTAACACTTTGCGGACCGCACACTCTTTAAATGGTTTTTTGCTTTTAAACATGGTGGACCGTTCGCCTGTTAACTGGTTTTTAGAACACGATAAGTTGCAACACACTATACATCTCTCTGGCGCCACCCAAATGAATGACTACTGCGTAATATTACTCTGGAATGTTTGCCTAGTAGGTAGTAACTTGACCTCGCTGTTTTTGTTCCACCTCCAAAGGAAAATAATCTTTGACCCTTCAAGCTGTTATGTACCAGGCAGGATGTTAGTGCAATATGAATCAAGGACAGAAGCGGTTGAAGACGAAGCGATATCTTGGAGAAAAAGAAATATCTTACTCCTTCTCCGATGAGCTATTTGACGTGCCTTGTGAGAGGAGTAGTGAAACTGAGACAGTTGCAGTGACAGGGGTCAACAAACAAGTGTAGCCACAGACAATAAAAGTGAATGTAGCTCCAACGAAGGTGCAGGTAGAAGTGCAGGTAGTAAAATTGTGGGTACAGCCACATGGGGAAAAGTAGACAAAATGCCTACTTTGGGACAGTTTACTGGAAATCCAGGGGTGAAACAGATTCCATCGGACACAACGCAAGTGTCTGAAGTAGCAGAACTGTTTTTTGGAGATAGAGATACTCGTGTTGTGAATATGATTTCCACAATTCACAATCCGAGCATGGTTCATGTTCAAAAGAGACATGGACAAGTAAAGAAGCCTATTTGTATTTCTGAGTATAATATGTTCATGAAGGGAGTTGATAGAGCCGATCAATACTTTGCCTATTATTCTCTTCCTAGATAAACAATAAAGTGGACAAAGAAAAGTTGCCTTGTGACTTATAAATTGTGCCATTTACAATTCATTTTTGTTTACAAAAATCTAAACCCCAATTCAAAATTGAAATACAAAGCATTTCTGATGAATGTGGCAAAGGAATAGGCTACAGACCAGATGGTGGCGGCAGAACGAGAGTCTGACAAAGACTTAGTGGGACCGGGACCATCAACCCCCACCCCTTTCAGGCCTCATGTGGACCCCCTGGGTGACTCTCGCGTGATATGCGGAAATATACCCTCGTGAAAATTGTGAAGAGTGAACATTCCAAGGGGAAGCATCTTCTAGGCAATGTCGTGTTTGCACAGTTCACAGAAAAAGGAGCATGACTGCCTACATTTGCCAGTTCTGTGTAATGCCACTTCACAAAGGGGAATGTTTCCAGGAATATCACATTATCAAGCACTTCTAGGAGCATTGGTAAGTGTTCTCCAAAAATTTTAGTTTATAAAATTAATTATGAGATTTTATATTAATTTTTAAAGTGAACAGTGCACAAGTTAGGGTAGTAGGTCTAAAAATGCTGGTCCCCAGGGTGATTTAAATATTTAAATTGCCGGTCCGCAAAGTGTTAAGGGTTTACAAAACAAGCAACTTATGACATATTGCCTAGTGCTGTGATATTGACATGAGCTGAGTTGAAAGAAATGTGCATAAAAATGTTAATGGGAAATCTCTTGGGAGTTGGAAGAAGATGGAGCTCTGTTTAGCACTTGGAAGACTTTTTAATCCCAGAAGTGCCAGTTTTAATTCATAATATAAATAACATTTTAGATTGTCAGCTGCTCTGTTTTATGAGTAAATTATATATATTATACAATGTGTAAGTGAAAGGTGTGAACAAATTTTGGACATGAGTTCCACACGCCAAAACATGAAACAATGTCCATACCAACATGTGTCCAGAAACATTAAATTTGTGAGTTATACCTGAAAGAGTACATTTATAAGTGCTCAAAATGTCCTCCATGACATTCAATGCATGCCTGGACACGTCTCATCATGGACCGCCAAACCCGTTCAAAGATTCCAAGCTGGTTGTGGATAGTCTTACAGATATCCACAATGTGATGGTAAAGCACTTCTTTGTTGTCAGCAGGAGCTGCATATGCAAGTGCTTTTATGTGTCTGCAGAGGTAAAAATCCAGAGGATTCAAATCTGGCGAGTGCAGAGGATCTCGCATTGCACAGCTAAAATGTGCTGGAGCACCCTAATGCATATACCACATTTGTGCTCTGACTGCCAGTGGTACATCTTCCAGTAGCTTTGGCAGATCATGTAATAGTGAATCTCAGTAGTGGTTGCCTGTAAGCTGATGTGGTAAAACATGCTGGCCTACCAATCACCAGCAATCCCAGCCCACACATTAATGCTTAACTGCTGCTGGTGTCAGTGGATTACACAATGAGGATTTTCCTGTGGCCACTGGTGTAGGTTGTGAATATCGATGTTGTCTCTAGTGAAACATGCCTTATCTGTATGGAGCACTGATGATACAAAGAAATGCTCCAATGAACATGATAAGGCATGCACTGAATCTCATGGAGGACATTTGGAGAACATTGTAAATGTACTCTTTTTAGCTATAACTCATAAATTGAATGTTTCTGGATACATGTTGATTTGGACATTTTTCTTGTTTTGGTATGGGGGACTTGTGCCCAAAATTTCTTTGCACCTTTCAGTTACACTCTATATATGAACCCCTTAAGAAGTTGAGATATAAGGAAAAGTTCCTGCCATGTGTTTCTTGTCTGCATAGTTGAGAGATAATTCCAGCAGATCTGACATGCTTTCAGACATTGATATTTCTGTATATGTCAGAAATTTAGCCCTTGGATCTAGTACAGTTAAATGGCACCTTTCCTGTCCTTGCAGTTGAAGTGTTATCTATGCTATATGGCATATCTACGAGTATAAATAAAATGCATTCTTTGGTGAAGGAAAGATTAAAGAAAAAAATGAGATAGACATTTGTTAATAAAAAGATAAAATACTAGCAACTTCAAAATGTCTCAGATATTTTATGGCTGTTCTGACAGATCACATCTAAGAGGCTGTGTTAGCAGATGGTCAATGATGCAGGGGTGATGGATGAAACTCAGGATCTTGCCAATAGCAGGTGTTAATGTTTTTTCTTTGTGGGTTACTTTATGATGCTGTCAGTAGCCAGACTATACAGCATCAAATGGTAGGACAATAGATGAATGAATTGGAAAAGATTTGTAAGGTAGTGGTAATGACCTAATCAAGATACTATCCTGGCATTTGCTGGAGGGACTGAGGTAAATAGCAAGAAGCCACAGTCAGGATACTTGGTGTAGTGGTCAAGACTCAAACTGAGCATCTCCTGAATACAAGTCTAGAGCATTATCACTATACCATCTCACAGTGTATTTATTTTGCACCTTCCAGTGTGTTAAAAATGTCACCTAATGCCCTAATATGACAATCTTCAGATGGCCTCATAAAATTTGAGAAATTAATAAAAGAATTGAAGGTATGTGAAAGCATGTGTACAGCATTCGTTATTGTTGGGAAACATTTAATAAAGGTGATGGTTAATACTGAAAATGTTAATGTTAACAGTTCAAGGAGGGCAATGTTTGTGAGACTGTCAGTATGTATTTTCCATGGAAACCAAGTGCAAAACTAATTTCAGGTCTGTTAGATGTGAGGTTCTCACAGTGGAGACTATGAACAGTTCTATCTCTGGGGATCTAATGCCATAGGGTCTGGTGCGAGCTGACATTTCTGAAGAATATATTGCTTCCATATTCAGGTCGAAGACCAAGCTGTTCTTGCTGCCTCCATGTTTATGTCTTGTTGGTTTGTTCTTTGACCCAGAATATGAAGGCAATATGTTACTCTGAAATGTAAATTGACTTCCACTGGGCTATATTCTGTTATATCCCAGAAAACAGAACTGTTTATAATCCCAGTTAGTTATGATAGAACCAAAATATGACTGCAAAGAATGGCAGTAGATGATAATATTACAGTGTTGACTTTTGTTATAAAAAGGTATCTGTATGTTAGACAGCAGTGCCAGGTAATCTAACACTGTCTTTCAGAACTTTTCAAGTTCAAAGCATTCTTATTCAGGGAAATCATTTCACATTGTCCATGAATGGATAAATGTTTCAGACTGAATTAATGGGAAGGTTGTCTTTGGGAACAGTAGCTATTGATGGGAGTGGTTAAATTTCCCCCTTAATTTTAAGCAGGTATTCCACATATACCTTTTTTGTTAGATAATATTTTATTTGTAGTTACCATAGGATTCTGATGATGGTGTATAACACACAGAGATATAAATTTCTACGGCTCTTATCTATCCTGGTTCCACGCTTGTACATGTTTGGAACAATTTGTAATGTATAATTTTCTTATTAGCTCTCATGGACTTAGCCTGGTCTCAGGTTTTTATAACTTTTGTGGTTTGGGACATCGGTTGTCCAGTGATTGAGGCTAGCTCTTTCTAAGGGACCCAACAGAATAGGTGTTTTCCCTCACCTGAGGACGGAAACAGATCCAGTTTCTGAAATGTCACATTTTTTCTTAGTTATCTTAAAATCAGGACGATGGATAAAGTCTGAAAACCCAATATCTCTGTGCAATATTTTATTTGGCTTTAAGCAGAGAATCAAATATATAACTGTATATCTTGATTCTATGTAAACTTGGCAAAAGGCCAAATTTGCAAGACTCAACAAATTCAATGTAATACAAGGGCTATTTGGAAAGTAACCTCCAGTGAGCTGTTAATAGAACAAGCTATGAGGAAGAAAATGTTATGTACAAAAAACATGTACATACTTAAGCTAGTACTTCTCAATGTAGTCACTGCCATAACTGAGGCACTGTCATCATGGAATAAGTTTTTGTGTGCCTGTGTGAAAGAAGTCTGCCGCCTATGGGCTCAGCCATGTTTTGACACCTTCCATCAACTCCTCGTTACTGCTGAAGTGCTCTGATCCTAACCAGTTTTTCAGGTAGGTAAACAAGTGGCAGTCATTTGGAGCAAGATCAGGGCTGTAAGGAGGGTGGTCAATCACCTCCCAGTTGAAATGTTCCAACAGTGCTCGAGTGTATGTGACACGCATTGTCATGAAGGAGCACTACACTGTATGTCAGTATTCCACATCTTTTTGTCTGAATGGCGCTACACAGTTTTTGTTAGTGTTTCACAATATTAAACATAGTTGAGCTCACAGGTGACAGTTCCTTGACACAGGCATACAAAAATGTATTCCCCGATATAAGCCTAAATTCTGCTGCTAATTGTGATGAGAAGTAGTTAAAGTATCTACATATTTTTGTATATAATAAAGTGTTTATTTCTCATTGCTTGTTTTGTTAACAATTCACCATATGTTACTTTCTGAATAGCCTTTGTATAATTTATTGTGATAATTGATATTATTGGATATTATCAATTGTGCCAATTGTGCTGCTGAATGGAAAATTCTAATTGCCATGACAATAGATAATCTTAATTTCTACTAACCAGTATTAGATGCTAATAAATAACTCATTAATAAAATATACATATATGAAGCAATGTGACCCAATTTTGACCTCAACATATGCTCACTACAAGAACATTATTAATATTAATGTTACCATGTGAAATCATGGGGCCCAGAATTGATACACCCCCAGATACTGAGATGCTTGTTACTGAATGATTTGTTCATGACATGACAAAAAAATCAATGTTTTATTTACCTACCATGTAGAAAATTTTCAACTCCTAATTCATGTTCTAAGTTCATTCTCCACTCTTCAATATGAGAAAATATGGTTTCATCTTCATATGTTACAGCTTTACCAGCTTCGTCTGAAAAAATTTGTATTCCATATGAAGAAAAGTACTTCACCAGTAAACATTGATTTATATTTATCACTGTACATACTATAGTTGATGGCATTTCCTTTGGTCGGTCAAGGACATTCCATCACCTCCAAAAATTGATCTGTAGAATTACCCCTCATTATCTACCACATGACTGCTTACAGGCAGATGGTCATGGAGATAAAAGAACTGGAGGAACAAGTGAAAGGGCGATTACCTTGACAGGCCAAAAGAAATGTGCCAGACCATAGACATCACAACTAGAGTTAATGAATGAGAATGTATGAGATGGAGGATTACAGACTGTGATAAACATTATGGAATGCCATACATCTGAAAGACTACACAGTATTGCTGCCACAGCAAATAAAATACAATGTCCAGCGATTTTCTGTCACCACTTGGAAAGTAAGTTACCAGACAACTAAAGATAATCATCTAATGTGCTGCCTATGTCTTCAGGGCAGAACACTGGATGTTGCACAGAGTACGAATATCACTGACTCCTGGAATGCAACATCTCACAGTCTGGTAGAAGCTTACTGATGTTTCGGAAGTACCGATAAGTGTCCACCAGACTATATGGCATCACACCCACAATTCACTGCCATGAAAACCTCAAATCTCACTACTAGATGAGTGGTTTTCACATACTGAAGATGTTCAAAAAGCCAGATAGAGATTTATTGTCCAGACCAGAAATTTTTCTTTTGTCACTGAGNCCTAGCATCCTGGTCGCTAGGCAACGCGAGTCAACAGCGATGACGTCACCAAGTGTACCGCGGGTTGCTAGGCAGCACGGGTAAATAGGATTGCGAGAGACGACGGTGGTAACAGCGGTTACTACCGCTAGCGTTACTAGCAACACCGCCAGGCAACAAGGGTGCTTATTACGTGGCCGTTTTCTGTATTGTCCGATCGAGGCTACATGAGGCGCAGCGAAGGCTATTCACAGTTAGTCCTGGAGCTACCTACGAGTCAGTCCTCGAGCTACCTCCGAGTTAGTTCCGAGTTAGCCAGCAACTAATCAGTAGTATTGTGGCATTTGGAGCGTACTAATTGTGATACTGCAGATAGCAGTAAGCGTAAATCTGTAATTTGGGTGATTGTAAGTGCGAATGTGAAATAAAATTCGCTATATAAAATACGGCGTGAAGTTATTTGTCGCGTTATACGCCCAATACGCGACAATATTATATACCAACTAAAATTAAATTCACTCAACATCTATTTATAATTACAAAGATATAACATGCGAAGTGACAAATATGACATTCCCACTGTGCATTAATTTTATGCATTTTTTACAAAGGATGCACAAAGGCTATTACCTAGATGCCATGTAGAGCCAACAGAAAATAAATTCATCCTGGAATAAGCATTTTGGTGGTTTATATCGTTTGTGTGAACTGGTCCCTCAGAATGGCCTACTGTCACTTCATCTCTGTCCTGGAAATAAAGATAGCAGTGATCATGAAAAGTGTCATTTGTGTAATACTTTTCAAATTTATTCCTCAAACAAGTTAGATAGCAGTAAGACAAATAGTGTTTATTTTGTAAATAATTAATGTGATTGTGGTCATAGCTAAAAATACATGATTTGTCACTGATTCTTGTTGACTCACGATTTTAATCTTCCGTATCACAGATTATACATCTTAATGCCTGTGATGGCCTTGAAATTTTATATCTAGCATCTCTTTGCCATGTAAATCAACAGAATCTTCAGCTACATCTCTTCAACCCTTCTTATCTACATGAGCTTTCAGTCTCTTCCTATAACTGATTACTTCTTCAGCTTTTTTTATTAACCTTCAGTGTCTCATGCATGTCAGTGTTTTTGTTTTTGTGTGACTGTTCATACATGCTCATGATTTAAAAACAAATATTTTCTGCTGCTTCTACTCTTCTTCTATCATTGTCACCCAATGCCCAAGTCTTGCTACCATATTTCTATGGTTCAATTAATATTTTGTACCGTTTCAAATGCAACTTCTTGTACATTCTTTTACTACAATGTCTGTAAATTATTCACTTTATCTATATAACTGCCTGTCTTTTATTTTTCAAAGTCCCTTGCCATTCTTGCACTTTAAATTTTCTAAATATTGAAATTCACCTGCTTGTTCTCCTAGTTACCCACAGTTTTACATCTTACCTATTCCCTCTCTTATCCAGCCAAGGGATAATGCCTTCACATGTTTCCATTGCGAGGTTCATGGTTATGACATCGTCAGCATACCTACTGATAAGTGCCTGATCTATGCTAAGAGACCAGGTGAAGTGTTTACTAGGCATACTTTAAGGCCTTCAGGTTACATAAAGTCTCAACATCAAACTAGACTGCAGACAGCCAGTAATTCTCTCAGGTGAATATCTGCTTATATTCAAGCCTTGAAAAACCCAATGATTAAGGTAAGAGAATAATATTGATCATCAATATCAGACACCATTTATGGAATTTAAACAAGCCTAATTATAGTGTACAGCCCTGCAGTTGACATGTGTTTTGTAATTGGTATGATAAGTGATGCTGCTATGTGCTGACATCAAAGAGGTCTATAATCTGATGGTCTTCATATAACATTAGTACTTACAAGAATGTTAACCTGACATAGACTGCTATTGATTTTAATTCTTCTAACAGAGGATGGGGACTGTATGTCTTGTAACATACTTAAAATGTTGTATGTAAATTATTATTAGAGTAGTACAATTTTTAAACATACATAATTTGCCAATGAACATATATTTCTGAAACTAATTATTTTTTGCCGCATTAATTCAAGTAGCCTGGAGGCAAAGTTCAAACTATGTTTATCAAACGTGTATTGCATTTTTGGGAGCAGTAAGCTACTGAATATTTTCTCTTAAAATTTACTAAAACAGAGTATATAATTTTTAAAGTTCCAATTTTTATTTTTACAGGGAAAGAAACAAGAGTTTTTTTAACACACTTATGCCACATAAATATACACTATATTTAAAAATAGTTATTGTCATCTAAACTTGTTAATTCTTCCTTTTCAAGCCTAGAAAGTAAGGATTCACTATTGGTGCTACACATATCTACCTCTGTTGGTTTGATTTTCACATCACTTGTACTCTGTGTAAGTTGGAATGGTATTTGAAAATTGAGGTTAGGTGTGAAGGTCTGTGTTAATTCTGGAAGCGACATTGTTCTTGTAAGTGAGCACCGGGATGATCCTGTAAAGATAGACAGATGTAATTACAATCTAAACTATTGTTCTGTAAAGCAGAAAATGAATCACATTTCAAGTCCAATTATCCTGTCAAAGATTTCTGTTAGTACTTCGGCCAATCGTCAGGATATTACAGTTCCTTCCAATTAACCCTAATATTTTTTTTGTTCTATGTTATATATATATATATATATATATATATATAATTCTATATATTCTATAATTATTCTATATATAACTGAATAGTTCAGCAAACTAATTGGTAGTAAGTTTCAAAACAATTAATACCAAAGCCTGCCACTGAACATGATTTTAAGCCAGGTCCATCTACCTCTCATTCATATAACTCAGCTCCATATTAATTTTATATACCCATTTCTTTCAGTCTTCTGTATGGCTGTTTTCCAAGAGATTTCCCTGTCAAGATGTATTTATTTCTTGATGCCCCACACCTCAGCTGCATGCCTAGCTCATCACAGGCTCCCAGCTTTTATTGTCCTAACAGTACTAAGCACTCTGCATATACCAAGAAGCATTTCATTATGTAATGTCGTACATTTCTCACACATTTCATCCTCCTTAGGTTCAGATATGTTCCTAAGCACCATTCTCAAACACACTTTATGTTCTCAGAAAGTAATCTAAAGGACTATGTTTTACATCCATAAAAAATGGCAAAATTATAATGTTTATGATTGATAGAGTCATTAAAAATTTATCAGTACCTTAATTTCTGAGGTTGAAATTGACCTATAGGATATATTCTTTCCCAATTCTTTATGACTGTGTTTCTAAAACTTACCATTTGTTGGTAAAGATGCTAGATGAATAGGTTCATTACAAGGTGATGACAGGTGCTTGTCTGGTTCCTCTAAATCTGTAGCTGAGAGTTTTGAATCCATCGGGATGACACTACTTCGCATTTTGCAATCAATTTGCTTAAGTTTATTGGTTATGAATGGTGGTACTTTGTCATGTTCAAAATAATTCTTCATGTCCTGTGTTATATTCCCAATTTTAGCTTTTTCTGCATTTTTCGTTTCAAGTTCACATAATTTGTGAATATAATATGATGGCCTTTTCAGTCTGCTTGAAATCTGAGTAGCTGTGGATGTTATATGACATATATTTTGGAATGAACCATCAACTTTTATGCCACAGTTTAAAGGAATTGCTTGAAAGCTGTGTTCTTTGCTCTGAGCAGTATCATTGTCCAATAGATTCTTGTTTTCATGGGGCTGTGCCAAATTAATATCTGGACAAACAAGAGTAGTCTGTGTTTCTCCACCACCACCATCTGTCTCCTTCAGTATTTTGTCATATTCTGCGGCTTCTCTTACATCTTCCAAAGTAAAAGAGTGGTGTTTAGCATCCAGATTTGTGTTTATTTTGTTTTTGGTGTCATGCTGAATAACAGGAAGTAGTCTGCTAAATTTTAAGCTTTTATGAAATAAATATGGCCCACTTGACAATGGTCTCATTGAGTTTTCTTGGTTTGTTTTAGTTTGTGAGATGGTTGAAATTATAGCTGATCTGGGACGTGTCTTCTGTTTCTCAGATTTTCTGTTAAATGGCATAATTTCTCTAGACTCATACTGGCTTTGGATCTCACCTGCTTTTGGCTTAGTAACACCATATTTTATTGTAGGATATTTCACATTTGCATTATTGGTTTTCTGCAGTGATACTTTTTTGTTACTTTCTACAGTGTTTGTACCTAATTCAGCATTGTAATGTCTGTTATTTAAATCTAGCATCTCCTTTAGTTTGCTGCCTTCTTTTTCATACAAATCTGCAAATAAATTATTAAATACATTTTCATTTACACCTTTCTTTTTCATTTGGTTATTAATGCTGTTGATTGACAAGGATACTTGCAAAGCGTTATGAGTGTTTTCTGTATGTATCTCTCCAGTACTTGAGGATTTCTCATTGCCTTTTGTGCTTCCATTACCATAGCTGGGTAAGCTATCGATTCTTACAACTTGGTTTCCATTATGTTTATCATAATTTGAGCTCCTGCCCTGTTGTACATTTTCATGTTCAATAGTGTCACTTGAAGTTTTGTCAATTTTTGATTCTCTTTGTACATTGTTCAGTTTACTCTCATGAGATACAGCATCAACCACGCTGGTTATTACTGGTAACCCATTACTGCATAATTCATCTGATGTATGTTGTGCTCGTAAATGATCAATGACATTCTTACATGTTCGTCTCATATCAGTACTTCCAAATCCACTAGTAACAGTTGTAGAATTGTCAACTGAGATAACACAAAGTCTTGGAGAAGTTAAAGGGGAATGTTTCCTCTTGCGATCATCAGAATTTAACCACCTTTTCGTTGTCCTATGTTTCATGCAGCTTCCATGAGAGTGATACTGTGTTGCTGTTTTTGTTCTTCGTTTTCTTCGAGGTGGAGGTAAAAAATCATCAAGTTGTGTACTGCTCAGGACCATAGATGAACATGGTAAAATCACAGGTGATTCCTGATCTATTTGAGTTCCTTGAAGCAACATTTGTATTTGATATGGATGATTTTTACATTCACCTTTCAGCTTTTGATAATCCATATGTTTATCTTTTTTTGATACAAATGTTTGCCCTGGATTTGAAAGTTTCAAATTGCAATCCATCGACTCTTGCATGGTAATAGCCTGTGTTGGAACCACAGCACTTGGAATGTCAGTTTGGGTATATTTTGAGTTTATGTCAACTTTTGTCTGCTTTTCTCCAAGAATGCTGCCTGGAACTCCATCACCACAGCCATCATTTTCACTGACATTGCACACATCACTTCCTGATTTTGTCATTACTGAGTCAATGTGAAAAACGCTTGGTATAGGGTACGGTCTTTCAAGAGTGTAAGTCCTGTCCATAACAGTTCCTTCACACAGAGTACCTGCACTGCTCCACTGCTTCCAATTTCCATATTTTATAACAAAATCACCTGATGATGTCGAATCCATAAGGAAGTCTGCTAACTCAAGCGATTCCTTTCCTAATTCGAAACTAGAATCTTTCTTCCATTTCTGTCTCACCTTAGAGATTCTGTTTTCACCATCTATATAAGTTTCATTTTCTTTATTTGCCTGTGGAATATTCTTGTTTTCTGCTGATAAAGCAGTTCTCTTCTCATCTGTATTTCTACTGTATTTCAGTTTTATAATATTTGATTCCTCTGTTTCTTCTTCCAACTTGTTTACTTCATGATCATCCACAGGAATACTGATGTTATCTGTATATTCTGTACATCTGTTTTCTAATATTTTCTTCTTTTCTTTCTCAAAGGCTTCCATTCTCTTTTTGTTAATCCTTGTTCTCATTCTATTCACAATATTTCTGGTAGCAATACCTTCTGTTTTCAACTGTTCATTACTTACTCCCATTGTGTTACTTACATGCATGACATCATCACTTGGGGCATGATCTGCACTGTTGAGCATACATGGGGAATGCACATTGGTACTATTACTTCTATTCTTTTGACACCTTATGCTATTCATCTTATTTTCATTCTCTTTGTTTCTTTTTTTAATCATAAGCTGTCTTTCCTTGAAGTTTTGCAATCTTATAATATGAAGTGATGCAAGGAATTCTGGATCAGACACCATATTTGTAAGCCTGATCACTGTTTTATTGAATCCATTTCTGTTCTTCTGTATTCTATGAAATTTTGTTGCTTTGTGTTGTTTCACAAATGACTTCTCTGGTTCCAGCTGCATTTTCTTGTTACACAGTGTTTCTAGTATGCAGTTAAAGCCTAAAATTGCAAGAAAAGCATCTTCTATATTTTGTATGTTACAGTTCTCATGCACTGATCTTGATGCAGCAGTGATCTTATCTTTATTTCCTTCATGCAATAAAGCATCCTCAATAATGCACCCTTTTTCGGGATCTAATAAGTTCAGTGCAATTATATTTACAAATGGTTTCATTATGCATTGGTTAAATGTTTCAGTTATGTTTCTAGGTTCAACAGAGTGTTCTCCATCTAGCATACTCCTAGCACAACGTATCTTGTCCAAGTGATTCTTTACAATTGAAAGTACCGAAGACCTTTTCACGTCTCCTTCTTCCTGGACTAGAGAAAAAGCCTCTTGTGAAACAACTCTGTACAGTCTGCCAGGTGGACTAATTTCACTGCAAATTTGTCTTGCAGGTCCTATTTTGTGTTTAGACATCTGTGAAGTTTCTGGTGCAGATGGTGATACCACCTTCTTGTCATAATCTTTATGTACTCTTGTCTTCTTGACAACTAATGGTGACCTATACTTCAGTGCAGGATCAGTGACAGCTGTTTTTGGTTTTTTTGCATGTGCCTGAGACTTCGATTCCACAACTTGATGAAAATGTGAGCTGGTTATACCAAATTCTTGATCTCGTTGTGTTTTTGTTAGAAACTTGGCAATTCTATTGGATATAAACGTTTTCTTCAAAATGGTATTAATGGATGGTCGCTCCTGTGGATTTCGTCTGAAGAGCTGTTGTACCAAGTTGCGGAGATCATTGCTGTAACGTGATGGAATCTGGGGATAAGAGCCTCGAATAATCTTCACAATAAGGTTCTTCATGTTTCCTGCCACAAAGGCATGTTTTAATGCAGCCATCTCATAAAGTATGCACCCAAGTGCCCATACATCACTTTTATTATTATATGGCTTGTTTTCACAAATTTCAGGCGAGAGATAATATGGTGTTCCAATGCACGTTTTTGCAAGGTCCACTGTATTCTTCAAAATTTTTGCAATTCCAAAGTCACCCAATTTGACATTATTACCTTTCGTGAGGAAAATATTTTGCGATTTTATGTCCCGATGAAGAATCTTAAGATCATGAACATGTTTGAGAGCAAGGCATAACTGAACAAACCAATTGAGAATTATGTCTTCTGAAAAATATCTTTCCTTCTGAGCATACTCCCGAATCTTTGTATATAAATCTCCACCTTCACAGTAATCCATTACAATGTAGAGATTCTTACCATACTCAAAGGATTCTTTATATGCAACAATATATGGATGCTGCAGCTTAGCAAGAACCTCAACTTCACGCATTGCTTCATTTTTCTCCTGCTCTGTCATTCTTGAGAAGTTGATCCTTTTTATTACATAATGGACCCCTGATTCTTTTGATCGGACTAGATAAGCAGTTCCAAATGAACCTTCGCCAATGCGCTTTTCTTTTACATATTGATCCATTTCTGTAACATTTCCATACATGAGAATCAAATTCACTTATATGTATTTATAAATTCAAAGTTAAATTTTAATTTTAATATCAATAAAGGGATATATGAAGTTATCTGATTTTGTAAGTCACTTGCCTAACAACTCTCAAAATCTTAAATGGGAATCTTGATTTCCCAACTGGTACGCACCTTACTACTTTTCCGGGCTCAAAATGAATGTGGACACCACAACACACCATTTATATACTTCCAGAGCATTTTTATTTTTAAAAGATCTATTTCCTGGTGTTAAGATACAGTAACTACGTGTATAATTCCCAATAATGATACATGTAGGAATAAATTCCCAGAACTGCATCATAATAATTTCCTTTCTAATATATGTCACTCCTCAGACTTCTTTTACTATGTTGTGTCTAACAAGTTCTGAAGACATTTCCATCTCCACTTTTTGTCACTTACCATGACAAGTTATAAAGACTGATGGCCATACTGATATTACCGTTTATCAATACACCAGCTTATTGTGAAGGGAAGAACACGCACATACTCGTATGTTCGTATACACACACACACACAACAGATTTAATTTCATTATGTTTAACTAATTTCATTCAGTTGATAATTCACCAGAGTAATTAAACTATGTTTTCATCATACAGTAAGTATGCACAAAGCAACCAAAATGGCTGCACAAAGCAAAAAATGGGGGGAAAAAACCAGCACACCAAAAAACATACACCAGACCCAAGACATGTGTGCAATAAAAAGTAACCATGATAAAAAATAACCCTTTAAAAAGTTGTTTAACCACTTCATATTACTCATAAAATGCAAAGTACAGCAGGGTAACAACAGAGCAGCAGTTTTCATCTACAATCTTATACACCTGATGATTAGGCCGAAACATGTCATGTTAAATAAATAATAAGAGAAGAAAGAGCCTCAAAGTGAGAATTCAATATATGGACAGAGTTGTACAGAGACAGTGAAGTGAGAATCCTAAAATTGGAATACGGTATATAAAATGACCCTTCTTATGGTAAACTAAATTTAAAATAAGCATGCTTGAGACATCCATATCTGTGAAGATCACTGTCTTCTGGTATGAGATAGTGTGTAGTCTGTTATACACATTGCTAGACCAACATTATCTTGTGATAGCAAATAATCAAAAATAAGAAAGAGAAGCATGTTTCATGTGGAGACATGTGGGATACACTCTTCTGAACCATGGAAATTATGAGAAAACCATAAATTCCACAAATAACAAAATTTATAGAATACAGAAGAAATTCAAAAGAATGTGCTAACAGGATGAGCAGTGACAGAATTAAAAAAGAATTTTAAAATATGAACCAAAAGGATCAAAAAGCCTGAGATCTCAAAAACAATGGCAGAATCCTTCTGTTTTTCAATTCTCCATGGGCCTAATATAGAAAAGGATGATTTATATTTTGTAAGTTAAAATTATTGGGTGCCTTTGGATGTACTGGTTACTTCAGAATACATATTATAATACCCAATGTATACACAGAATTCAACATAATTTTTCTGGGAATGCATTTACTATGTTAAGCAAGGGCAAGTTACAGTTTTTGTTTTCAATTTGCAGTCAGGAATTTTAATTGTTCATGATAGCTACAGTCTCAAATGAGATGACTGTTCAAATAAAAAGATATTTTTGCACATAATTGAGTATGCAGTGGCGTAGTTGGTTGAGGCACTATGCTGCAAACCGTAAGATCGTGGGTTTGAGACCTGATGAGGTGGATTTTTTTTTCAATTTACCTAATCATTCCAGCCATACTATGGCCCTGGGGTTGACTCAACCTCTAACAGAAATAAGTACCAGGAATCTTCCTGGGGGTAAAGAATGGCCAGCACATAAGGCTGACAACCTTACTGCCATCTGTGAGCCAATTTTATAGAAAATGTGGCAGCCTTGACCTCTCACAACCCTATGCACCTTAACGGCCTGTTACAGGGATAACTTTACCTTTTTTTTTTTTACACATGACATTGTGGTGCATGATTATTAAGGTGTGTTATTCTTATCTTTTTCCCTCCCCAGCAGACTGAACCATTTTGCTACTTACTGTTTTATAATATAGTAATGTAATTAGAGGAATAAACTACATTATTTTGCATTAAATTAACATTACACAAACAGAGCTAATAGACATGCAGCAGGTAAAATACACATCTGGTTATACTAACTACTGCCTCAGCTCATTGTTTTAAATGTTTTTTTACTGGTTCATGCAAATAAATGTATTTTTTAATAGGATCATACTTTCCAGGACATTAATGTAGAATTTATGAATTTTTATAACGTCAGGAATAACATCATTTATTACCACCACTTAATACACGAAGAACAAAAATCATCTTAATTAGTCAAACAATATTGTTTTCACACATATATGTCATTTCATTGATACATTCACACATGTCATTTACTGTTACAGCACTTTTCTCTTTTACCTTCCATACTGGTAATATGCAGTTAAAAGGAAGTAGCTTTAGTACTTGAACTTCTCACTATGGTATTTTGTTTGTTTACCACCCCATGCAGTCTTTGAATATGAAAGCAGTGGATCAATTCCCCATATAGATTTTTACACAGCTTTGTACAGAGCATGCTCTGTCAAGAGGACTGGATAGGACTGTTATTTTCAGTGGGCTTGCATGCTTCCCAATTGATATTGATTTTCAGCACTGTCACTAGACTGACATTTTGATCTCTCTCACCTATCAATGAGCTTATGCTAAATACTGCACATCCAATTCAGACTATGAAAGAATTTCTGGTGGGGGAAGAGAACATACATGTAAAAGGAATTAGATGACAGCAAACTTTTGTTTTTGCTAGTGTTTACTCTTTAAAGTACAATGGTTACTATACATAACATGTATTTCAACATTACAAATCTCTGCATTTTTTCCACTGACTCTATTTAAGTGTAACATATTTTCAGACTAGGTAGCAACAATTTCCCATGCAATATTAACCAGATGGTCTTTATAATTGATGTAATGTGTTTCCTACAAGGCAGAAAATGAATTTTTAAGTATCACAAAAAAAATCATGTTCCAAAGGATTAAAAAGGATTTTGTAAAGAAAATAAAATTTTATATGCTACAAAGCCAGTATAAAATATTCAGCCACTACCATTTACTGATCCAGAATTATTTCTTGTAGCCATTATCATGCAGTTTGGATCAAGCATCAGCTGGTTATAAAAATAAAATCTAAGAGTCCAGAGTCTAAAATAAATTGTATATAACAGAAATAATTTAGTGAGATATAATAATATAGTAAGAGACAACAGGGAAGACCAAGGTGTAGGTGGGTGGACAATATTAGAATGAATCTTAGAGCGATAGGATGGGATGGTATGGATTGGATAGATCTGGCTCAGGATAGGGACCAGTGGAGGGCTCTTGTGAACACGGTGATGAATCTTCAGGATCCATAAAAATGCTGGGAAATTCTTGAGTAGCTGCAGAATTGGTGGCCCCTCAAGAAGGGCTCGGCTCCATGAGTAAGTAAGTATGATAATATAGTATAAATATATTGCTACAATATCACTGCTGGAGACAGTAACTTCCCTGTCCTAGGCATTCTTTATGCAAAGCAAAAGAATTGGATTGTGTGAAATGTCAAAGTTGTATCTGTGTAGATAACTGAGCTGCCTTTACACTGTCATTCGTAAAAGAAAATGTAAGTAATACATGTCCAGTGACATCCGCCGGTATTATAAATTAAAATTTAATCTGTCAAATGGAAGTGATCATTCATGTTATTAGTTGTAGTGTAGATCATAATGGGATAGTAACATGAGAGGAAGACCGAAGGTGTCCAAGTGTTACTATTGTAACATGACAGCTGAAGGCTAGTTCAACAAGAACAGTCGTCCATTTCTATGCAACAGCCAGTAAACATGCTCTCACATCAACAACACCCAGGCCATTGCTAAGCAAGAGCCCTCAAGGGGCTTGGTGCCAAGAAGAAGTGATTGGTGGTAAACTGTCCTGTTATAAAGTAACTCTGACTCTGGAGTAGTTACAAGTTGCACACTTTCAAGAAATCCAATTATCAGTCCAAACCCCATGTCTAGTCACATTATTCACATATGCAGCATTGATATGCAGGACAAAGCACTTTGCTCTATGACTTATTGATGCATGATGAAAACGGAAGTAGGGAACTCGTGGCTGGGCTACCTTAGAGAACTGCTTTCTCTGCTTCAACAGAAACAATGCTTACTATGTACACATTTTAAAAGTTATATGTGAGACTGGCTTCCTTTTTATAAACTGCTATAAAATAATGAAACTGTTTGTTTATTATGCCACTTACAATATGTACTCCGAGTGAGCAAAAAGGAAACTTGCTGTAAATGTATAAATATGTAAGCTTCATTCCAATCACCAAATGTGCTTCTTATCATCTATGTTTTTTCTTAAAATTAAATAAAACAAAACACTGAAACTGCTTATTATGGCAATTTTATATATATTTCTGTTGATCAGTGTTTACAATTTACCGCTGTGGCACCACACAATTGCTTTATGCATTAACCCCTCAAGCGTGTGCGACACACCATATGCATCCGCTCAGTTACATGCATCTAGCGTGAATTTAAGCTGGGGTATTTAAATCCCTCCCGGGGCTTTATTTTCGCAAGCATTGAAGGTTTTGTGCAGACATTTACCTAAATATTTTTAAATAACAAAATCGCTATTTAAAAATTTCCAAAAAAAAAATTATATTTACAATTGTTTAANTCACTAAGTTTATTCTGAATAACAGATGATCTTTCTTGTTACCAGCCTTGCAGTACAGAATGTAAGCATTCAACACTGCCGTATTTACTAAGTGGTTGAATAATTTCTTGTACCACGCTTTTTGCCTTTTCCTTTCTAGCAAGAATGTTTCTAGTAGCTGATCTTTCAAGTCTACACCTCCCATATATTTTTTATACTCTATTACACACATAGGTTTATTTACAAATTCTAACCCACCCTTTCGACTTACGGGTTGCATTTCATCTGAATGTTTAGTAGTCAGCACTGAGACATTGTGCTTATCCTTCCACTTCAACGCCACCAATTTCCCACACTTTGCACTAACTACTTTTCCTTTCTTCAGTTTCTTTTTTAGATCTATTGGCATACCTTTGCGCTTGATTTTCACTGTTCCAACAGCATCTGTTGTCCTCTGAACCAATCTCTGAAAAGATCGGGACTGCTATAAAAATTGTTCATATAAACACATCTCCCTGAGTCTAATAGTTTCTCGCACAAACTTAGAACAACTTTTGTTGAGAAAAGATCTGTCTCGTTGGTGATTTCACAGCCTAATTTTGCCCCTGATCCACTGTAAAGTATAAAATTCCACAAATATCCTGCGGAATCACAAAGTTCAAAGATTTTAATCCCAAACCGGGAAGCTTTCATAGGAATATACTCTTTCCATGAAAGTCTACCTTTCCACAATCCGTCGACACTTATTTCTTTGCCCAGTATGTACACTTTCTGGAACTTCTTTTTCAAATATTCATTAACTGGAAGAATTTTGTACAATTTAGGATCTCTTTTTGCAATTTCCTTATTGGTGTTATCTACAAAATGGAGAAATGTGGTCAGCAATGAAAACCTTTCTTCACTAATTACATTGGGAAAAAATGGTGTTTCTAACATATGTTTCCTACTAAAATACATTCTGAGGTTTAGTTTCTGAATTCCCATCAGCATAAGCAAACCTAGGAATACCCTAATTTCATTCTAAGTTGTGGGAATGTTCCGACAAACAAGTTATGTGACTGAGATGCCATGGGGCTCCGCTAAGAGAGTGTCGCAAGGCAGAAAAAGATAACAAATTCATAAATATTGACACAGGCGTCAGGCAACTTCGACCACTAGGTTCGTAACATCATAAATCAGACACAGCTGCTTTGTCGCCAGTAAGCCAAGCCAGTAAAAAAAAATACCGACACACAAACATAAATAACAAGCATTCAATGAAAGTTAGCTAACAAATTATCTCTCTGAAAGCAAGTCGGAATGTGAGTGGGAACAATTCTTTCATAAGCAGCAGACACCAAATGCTTTGTAGGAAGCAAAGCGGGGGGNGGGGGGACACACACAAACAGATAGCGAGGAATGAAAGAAGTCAGTATCAGCTCACATATACATTCACTGGAAGTACATACATCAGAGCGTAGGCATTAAGAATTCTTAGTGAAAAGTTTGGACTCAACATATGGGATGCGCACGCTTAGAGCATGGGTTTGAGCGGATGCAGATGTTGTGCCACACATGCTTAGGGATTTAAATGGCTCCACTAAAAGTCATGCTCAAGGGGTTAAAGGGCTGCCAAGCAAACACTAATGAATATGCATTGAACAGTTGTCAAACAAAGAACTGGCAGTGAACACAGACTGTTTTTCCATCGTAAAACTGCTACAGTTTCCTAACAACCAGACAGAGACAGAGAAACTGATGTAGAAATGGATGAAAGGATCTTATATGAAAGATATGCCATATTCTCATATTGCAACAAAAGTTGATTATCTGATTCAACAGATGCCACACCGTAGTTAACCCCTCAAATGCTGTTTTATTCATTCATGAAGGATTACAGCATCGTTTCAGTATCTGCTTGGATGGAGTGAGAGAAAGCAAAAATCTCATGAACAGATGAATCTATGGTTACCCACATGACATCGACAATCGACACACTTTCGAGACCATACAGATTAAGTCTGGAATATTAATCTGAAAATCACCTTTCATGTATGACAGAATCTGATACATTAAGGTGAAATGTGCATTAACGGAGATCACTTTCAGCACCCATTATAGTATGAGGGAGCAGACGAATTTCTTACCTGAAAGAAGCCAACACCAGCTAGCATCTTGCTCTATGAACAGGCAGTAATAAGGCCACAGATGGAATGAACCTCTCTGGTATGTGCTGCAGCAGTTAATATTTGTCCCACCATGGCTTAGAATTCAGGCCTTTTATTTATGTTAACACCCTTCCTGTTATAATTCTGATACATCTATAAACATCACAACATACATGTTTTTAATTGCTTGAATGCTGATATGTCATCTAGGCCTTTAAAATTACAAACTCATTTTTGACTCTGAAAGAGAAATTATTGTCATAACAATTGTTTTAAAATATATTTGGCAAAACAAATGAGCAATCACATAATGAATCAATACACTATTAATTCTACAGACCAAAAAACAATGAAACTCTGTACAGTCAATTATTTTAAGAGAGATCAGTTGAGTACAATATATAATCCTACCAACATTAACTCAATTATGGCCATAATTCTGAACAAGAAAATTCAACATATTAATGGTATTAAAAGAATTTGAATAAGTGAGAGATTAAGTACCTCTTCCCATGAAATTATTTAACATCTGTGTAAATACATTCATATCAAAATTGCATTGTATATGATACTGTTCTGCATAACCTCACCGAGTATGTAAGATTATTTCTGTAGCTTGGTAAATAAAATAAAACTATTCAGACAAAATGCTGACATATTATATATTAACATGAAGACTGGACTCTTGTTTCATTTCCCTAGGCATGAAGTTAATGCATGAATTGATATCCTTGCAAGATATATACATCTTTTTATTCCTTGCATCATGTTGTGAATATACAGTCAAGGTTTCTGTACCATCACACAATGTTTTATTCTGGCCCTTATATAAATTAATCTATTTTTGGTCAATAGACTCAAAAGTTCCCTAAAAGGTTTCCTAATTTGTGCTGTAAATTGTGAAATCTACAGTTTATATATTTATAAATATACGTAAAACATATATATATATACACACACACACACACAAGTAGTGAATATACTAGATGGTACTTTGAGTGCTGTATTCGTATTTTTACATGTATTTTTGGTACTAATTCTGTATATGTGTGCATAGCATGGTTGTAGGTAGTGTAACAACTTGGATGTCTAAAAGATCTCCATGTGTCTTGTCCAGATGTATATGGGGGTGTATGGATGTAAAAATGTAGTAATGCAAATTTTGCAGTACTGGATATATGCCATTGTGGAACTGTATGTTTCTGATTTCCATGAGTAGGGATATTTATAGTGTGTAGGAGGTGTATATGCTGTGGTTGCTTCTTTGTGGCTACATTTTCTGTTTGTAGCACGTTTCCAATGTAGCTTGCAGGGGAGTGGGAGGTGACAATACAGAAACCTTGAAGATATAGGAATGTTTCTGGGTGTGATTTCTGGCCTAAGTTTCTAGAAATCTGAAATAGATGTTAATAAATTAACTACAGTTACATCACAATAATAATTTTTCTTGGCAGTATAAGCTTCTGCAGTCTTAAACACTTGCATAAATATCAGCATCACATCTAAGGAGCACAAAACCATAGCACAAATATAAAAATTGTGACCAGGTACATGTCTTCATAAACTGTTGCTCAGAAACACAGACAATTTGAGTTCAAACTGCCAATAGCAAAAGATTTTCCAAAAAGGTACACCAAAGACTTTTAAAAAATTATTCATTACACATAGGACCAATCAGCTGCTTTACAGCACTGCTGTATTAGTATGACATCAATGATGTTAACAAAGGTAAATGAAATGAAAAACAAGACATCTGAACACAGCCTTTTGTTCACCCGAGGCAGAGAAGCATTCCATGAGAACTCTGCAAATGTTAATTCACATGATGCATCAACAAAACCATATTTCCCAACCAAAATTTGCTTGTGGACATGAAAATCTCTCTTCCAAACCCTGACATAACAGGTTTTCGCCAAGCACAAAACTGCTACTTCCTCCAGAAATGGTTCTTCTCTGCCTGCCCCTTAAAAGGACTGCATTCTCTTTCCTCATGCCCTACATGTGCAGTACTCCAATAAATGACTGTTTCTAGTAATCCTGCAAAGGGCTAGTTCCTTATTTTTTCTCCACAGTGGCCCTTAAAAGCCCCACTTTCTCATTAGTCTTTTTTCATTCAACCTTCTGCATTTTCCATTTATGACACTTGGTGTGATGTTATCAGACCAGATTCTCCTGGGTATATATATTTTAAATGAGATTTTATTGTGTTCAATCACAATATGATGAGCAAATCATTAAACAGGACTTGGTGTTTTTTGAGAATGACATTTCTACTTAGCAAGGTTTTTCATTTGCTTCACAGATTACATTTTATGTTTCAGCACTCACATTTGCTTTCTTCAGTAGTTTCCTGGACTGCTACACGTTTAAAAAGATAACTAATGTTTAGTCCATTATTTGCAAACATGTCTGTTCATCTAGGGATGCCGCCCAGTGCTGAATTAGCTAGTTCACAAATAAATCTATTCTATGGAAGTTTCTGCAATTATACATCTCACATAACAACCTGGCAGTTGAGCAGAGACAGTCTGGATATGATTTCCTTGACTGGGGAAATAAACAGAAGATTAGTGCTGGTAGTTGGGTTAGCAGACAGAACACGAAATGATCTGACAATAAAGCAAGCACTACACCAGCATCTGTGAACATTTATTAGTTACTGCAAATTACAAAATGAGCTGGGAGAGCCTGGTCAGTGTGACTGGATAATGGGGGCTTGATTCCTGGAAGGGAAGAAGTTCAGTTTTTGTCACCACATCCATTAGCTCAGGGACCACTGAACCTCCTATTCAATAGCTAATGAGGATTTTTCCCAGCGATAAAGCAGCCAGGGCATGAAGATGACCCCTCACCTCCAAGTAGTACCAAGAATAAAAATGCATCTCCATGTTGTGGTGCATAATTATGCACAGGGAGAACTCTGTCTTTACTGTAATTATGAATATTTTTGACACTCTATTTCATTTATTTGTAACCATCCTGTCAGATTTTCACAGCTTGGCAGCTATGAACACTTTGTGCAGTATACAGCATCTTTCCAATGGCAATTCACATACATCGGTTAAAGTCTGACAATATTTTTAATATATCAGAAAATGTTAGAATTGTTGTCATAATGATGGTTATGGTAATCAGTTCTGTGTCCAAGTGTGACCTTTTGACTGCCAGGACTGCCATGCCTTGCAGCTGTATGGAAAAATTGAAAATAATTCCCCATATTACCTCTAACCATCCACAGGTACCAATACTGTGAAAGCCTGTTGTCCTTTTTTTTTTTCCTTGGCACTACAGCCCCAGTGGGCCTAGGCCTATCTCCATGAACTTCTCCATTCACTTCGGTTTTTTTCTAGATCTTAGACATTTGGTAGGACTCCTTGGGCGGGTGATCAGCTCGTCGCTAGGCCTCTACCTGTACACAACCACAGAAAAATGCACACAAACATCCATGCCCTGAGTGGGATTCGAACCCACGATCCCTGCTTCCGAGCAAGCGAAGACAGTGCATGCCTTAGACCGCTCGGCTACCGTGACCAGCGTTCTGTCCTCTACCTATCAGCATATCACATTTGATGCCACCTACTGAGAGAAAAGATGTACTAAGCGACTAATATCAAGCCCATCTCTTCAGCTGTGGCAGTCATAAAGCAGGTACACTAAGCCAATCTAATTGGCTTGTTGCATACAAAGGGTTAAACAGGCCCATATTTTAAAATGCTGACTGAAGATTAACATAAATTCTGTATTTAAGTTTCCTATAAATTTAAAAACTGACTGCAAAAGCCACTCAAAAGATGGGAATAACTATCACAATATATTTAGAATCTGGCTTCTGAAGTAACGAAGCATGAAAACTTAGAACTACCAATTGTCTAACAGTCTGTTTCCTAAGGCAAATGTTGGATGGTTTCCATGTTAATGACCTTGGCTATGTAATTCCTTGTCATTTCAATTCTGCTTTCTGCTTTGTCACTAGAAGTTGGTGAAAAGATAAAAAATCTCTATCATAGAACTTAATGTTTAGTAACATACAGAACCACTTACACAGTAAATAATGAAAACTAATGTTAAACAAACACCTGCACACACCATTCAGTCAGCTACAGGAAAAGAAGCTCCACATAAGGTACCACATATAATAAATAATACAAACATCCAAATGAATACAGTGTATAGAAAGCCCATTTACACCCCGATATAATCATTCTAACTATGGGAAAACCTTGATTCTGTAGTTCACAATATATTTTATACATCAGTATTCAAATCTTATGATCAAATTAAGGGCAATGTTAACTATTCTGCAATTTACCTTACACATTATTCTGTAGTAACAAAAGATCTCCACTGACTGGAACTAGCACTGACAATTCTAAAATGTTTCCAGCAGTTTCTGCCTCTATACGCAGAGGCTAGGGCAGTAAGATATACAGGATAATAAATAGCTGTTGTAGTTAGCTGAATCAGTTACTGTTTTCTCATGAGCAACATGTCACATGACTTCATATTACCCCTCATCCCCTGCCTTTCAGCATGAAGTCATGTAAGTATAAATCGTATGTTACACTGCAATATCCTGATGTAGTGAACATAAGAGAATACAAAGAATTTTTCAGTTAAACTATTATCATTGTGTGTATGCCATCAACTCTTCAGTGAAGCAGTACACAGTGCAGATGAAGCATCTATTATTACATCTCTCTTTGTATTAATTGACCTACAATCATAATTTTTTCTCACCTATCTCATTTACATTTATCTTAGCAAATTTTTCTTTTGAATACAGCACAGCTGTGATTTATGCCACAAAGAAATAATTTATTGAGCAACAGAGTGCAAAACAAAATATTACACCCAAAAAGAGGATATATATGATCTCTCAAGACACGTCCATATCTTGCAAATATGGTATACCACTTTTGGAAAATCATATGCAGCTATGTTGGATTTGAGGTTCTTCCAGTGCTGTCTTCTGGTATGTGACACTGTGTAGTCCAGTAGAAGTCCACTGACATTTCTCTGTCACATCAGTGAACTTTTAGTGGACTACACAGCATTACACACCAGAAGATAGCACTCTTCACGTGAAACTACATGTAGAGGCCTGAATTGCAACCATGGCAGGAAACATGTGAATCAAGTGAAAACTAGACTTGAGGCAGTAAAGGCTGGAATAGCATGGCAAAAGTTCCCAGGTAAATATCATATTCTGAATAGGAATTCAGAGGAATCAATACCATGAAATAATGTCACATTTAAGTCTAGTTAACATTTGATGTAATCTTTCCAAATTCTTTAATGTAACTTTTCATATTATTTGCATATGTACATCAAACAACATTTGTGAATTAACTTGAAATGCACTTGGCAAATTGCAAAAAACTCACAAAAGAAGGAGTAACGTTTCTTTCTTGAAAACTACAGTTCTCCCAATGTCTTTCCTACACAATTTTGGTTGTCACTAATTTCTAATCTACTTCTTTGACACTGGTCTATAAGCCAATTTGCGACTCTTGATGACTGACCACTTGTGGCGCTTGATGTAATAGCTAACAGCAAGCAGCAAGGAGAAAATGAAGAGGCTCTGAAACATGATTAAGCACACATTAATTATTGTACTGTAAGACACGAATCAGGTTTCTGAGTGCAGAAGAAAAACTTACTTAGCATGGCACGGTGTCTACAGCATAACGATAGAAGATACTTCATCCAAATTGTGAACTCTTTACATGCCTTCATATTTCTACAAAAAATCTATCCTTTTTAACAGAGCATGTCACTCAATTAATTTCACTTGCAAGCAAAAAAGAAGCCAATACATTGTATGCTGCTCTAATAATACTGCTAACAAGCTCAGTAAATACAAGTAACAGTTACAGGTTTGTAAGTCACATCTAAAAGAGCACATAGAAAATATATGCTGATGATATGAACTGCACTGTGCAAACATGAAATATTATTTACAATATGCTGACTATGAAAATGATTTCATAAATCAACTACTAATGACACATGGAATGAAATGGCAGTTATCAGTACTGTCATGTGTAAGAGTGACTACAGATGGGGTTTTGGATAATTTGATTTACTGACTACTTACAGGTTGTAACTTCAAATAACTGTAACTCCATTGGTGATTTCCACATTTTACAAATCACTACAGCACACGCTAAGTCTTTTCCAGCATGCAGTGTCTTCACTAGATGTTTCCTGGTAATGGCTTCTAACAATGGCTACTCCTCTGCTTCCATGCTCAACTAATCTCTAAATAGCAGCTCCCTTCCAACTGTCCTCCTTATAAAACTTTTGCATGGACCGATTAGAAAATACCGTTACCAACACTACCTCTATTGTTGCAAGCATATCTGTTGCCACAGGAACATGTTCACTGAGACACTGCCTATAAACAGTTCTACATACTACAGTATTATTAACTAGACTTCAGTTAAAGACTCAGTAACTTCTTTTGTATTGCTCTTGAATAACTAAGGGTGCTATTTTATATTTACAGTAATGTGGAGGAAGTCCACATTTGACAAAGGAAATGGAAACCTATCCTTATCTGCCTGAACTTTCATTACTAACACTTAGATTAACATGTATTTGTGACTTTTCCGGTCAAAAAGCATAAAATATATTATGACAGAGAAGAAACACACCCCGACTGAAACTCAGAACACACTTTCACTATTCTGTACAGTGATCCTTTATGTGAAAATATTAAAAAGTGAAAACTACTGAAAAAGTGTACTAAACCCTTCAAAAATAATGATATATAATTAACAAGTGTTGATGGGAAGTCATATTCATTGAGCAGACTGTTTATCTGTCTATCTCTATATTGCATCTCTCCAGTACTTGACAGATTTGAATAAAATTTTGTACAGAAAATCTGCATTACAGACCGAGGACTACATTTCATTTTGATCATCAGAAATTCAATGTTTACTTAAGGACACAAATGAGTACTACCTCATACTTCTTAAAATGTATACTAGCTTGAAAAACGGTTTCATAAGAAGGTATAGGGCCTAATGAAGTGCACATTTTAGGTCACTGACATACAGTGAAACCTCAGTATCTGGTAATTTCCCATTCTGTCATTTCTCATATTTACCATCCACTACTTAACACATCATGTCACTACTTGTCTCACATAACATGTATGTCATTTTCTACTGCTTAACAGCATCGAACTATCAGGAAAGGATCTCAAACCAGTTCTCCGATGATTTTGTACCTTATTGACTATATGCTTGCAACAAACTCAGTATTTATATCTACAAAGTCAAATAAGAAATGCAAGAGGCCAATTCTGAAGTCAGCTGCCAATGAAAGGCAAGTTAAAATGTGACTAAGAATCCTGTGCTTATTTGACTGCAAACTGCCTGCCCCATATACTGAAAGTATATAAAGTGCACATACTAGCAGTAAAAAGCACAAGGATACCACTGACTATGCCCTGCTACCTGTACATGGACATTGGTAGGCTCCCATATCCGTATATTGAGGGATGTGTGAGCATAAAGGTGTAGTTAAGTGTGCACTACTTTGGAAGCTTAGACATCTGTCTGAAGTGACACTATTTGAATGGAGTGGAAGAGGGGAATGGAACACGAGGGCAAAATTACATGATTAATTACTTATATCTGAATATAAAAGTAAAGCTATCCCTGTACCAGGCCTTGAAGGCCCATAGGGCTGTGAGACATTGAGGGTCCCACATTATCTAGACAATCGGCTCAAAGATGGCAGTAAGGTTGTCAGCCTTACACGCCACTTTACTCCCCAGGAAAATTATTTAATTAATTCCTGGTACTCACTTATGTTAGAGGCTGAGTTGACTCCAGGGCCACAGTGCGGCTGGAAGGATTAGGTAAATTGAAAAAAACCTAACGACCTCAGTGGGACTTGAACCCGCGATCTTCTGGCTTGTAGCACAGCCCCTCAACCAACTATGCTACCACATGCCCCCTATATCTGCATATACTAAACAAATAATTTATGGCTAATGATTGGTTGTAAAAATATGATATTTAATTTCTTTCTCTGAAATGTATTGTCCCATAGCAGTGGTGTGCATATTACAAATGATAATGTAGCGCACAGGAATTTAATCAAGATATGGTTAATTACAGGCACTGTTCCCACTTAAGAAGGCAGATGTCACAGCTACAAACCTTGATCAACATTAACTTCCTCTGGTCATATTCAGGCTCACCAGCCCACTTCAGAAACGTTGATACATCCTTCGCTAGCTGGCTGGCATAAGCTGGAGTACCATCTGCATATTCTATAGTCTGAAAACAGTAATATTCAGTTATTTCTTGTAATAATATGTACAATAGAATCTCTACCTTGCTTACTTCATAAGGTTCTGGACCCTCTCAAGATACAAAGCATATTTATGCAGGATTGGCATGCACAGGAAGATTCTGAAAGACATTTCAATGGTTATGCAGATACATTTTAAGGCAAAAAATAAGATAAAGTAGATCTGGACACACCTAAATTCTGGATACAGGCCTCTAATGTGGGTTTCAAGAAGCATCAGCATCAAAGGCTGTTCACACTAGAATTAAACTTAAAGTAAAAGGCCCAATACATGAACCCTAGTAAAATTAAATAAATTTACATATACACGTCAGGCTGTGAAGGGTACTGACAGGTCAAGGGCAAAATACAAATTAAACAAACAATAATTTCACATTAAAAGGTGATAAGAATTCCTCAGAGTGTATACTGGCCTGTTTCTGAGGCCCTAAAGCAACTACACATTAAAATCATATATGTTCCATTGAGAAAGCAAGGAAGATTGATAAATTAAACAGATTTGACAACCCCTATGCCATTATGGAAAACTGTACAACGGTCATCACCATAACATTTCATAGGTGCAGAACAGTAATGGTAGACCACGGTGTGTACAAAAATATCCCAGGTTGAAGCAGATGACAAATTAAGAGTACAGCTCTGTATATGGCATACAGGTTTTGCCACGTGCGTGCTACTGAAACCGTGCATACAGTAAGAGAAAACCTGATCTCTGTAACAAAGGCACAACCAGTCAAACCTTCAACATGTGACCCATCTACAAAAACCACTGTGCAGTCCTTATACCCAGAAAGGAGTTCTGCAAAATTCTGGTGATACATAAGAGCAGGTGATTCCCCTCTCATATGACAGAAGAGCAAAAGGTTGCAGGGTTCACTCACTGTGGAAATGCAAGAGTCTGCTAGGAATAATTTACAGCAAGTGTAAGTGGGCCAATGAAGGTCCATGCTTACAGGTCAAAGAACTGTGATGCATAACTCATATATATGTCATGGTCGGATGGGATGAGATGTATAACCATTAGATGAGCAACAGGACCATGCTGCCAACTTCGCTGCATAATGAGACAGGAGGAGATTCCTTTGCAAAGAAAGTGGAGTTTCTCTGGATTCCACATGCACTCCCTTGGCGCCTCGCATGGAAGATGCTAATGTCAAGACAAACCCTGTGCTGTGAACAAGGTTCATCACAGTCTACACTTCACTGCAGAGCCATGTATGAAACTTACAGATCAGGCCGCGCTCAAGATGGAGTCTAAGCTTCATGTCTCCACCTGAAGACCTGCCATTCCATTTAGTGCAGAGCCATCTCCAGTTAGGTTCCCCTGAAGGTGTGCCGTCAAGGAGAAGACCTTGAAATTTGACAGGTGGCGCAAACAGAACAGCATTGTTATTGAGGAGCAGATTGGGGGGATGTGAAGTGTATAGATTGGGTTTTTGTGGCAGAAAGAAAAATCCTTCTGCTAGAACTGTGTGGCAGACAATTTATAGCAACCTCTACTGTAACAATTCTCTACGAACCACAGTAGATAACAATGTCATCAGCATACAGTGATGCTAAGGCAGATGTACCTACCTCACTAATCATCCCATTGATGGTGACTGTAAACAAGGTAACACTTATAATCAACCCTTGCAGAACTACATTTCTTGAAGATAACATGAACACAGAAGTAATGATCCTGGAGGAAGCTTGAAGGAAAAAGAAGCAGCCAATCCCTGGGATTCCACCAATGGAGGGCCTAGTATCAAAACATGGTGTCATACACCTTCACATTTTCCATGCAGGTGCAGAGGTGTGACTGCATTTACCTAAAATGTGTTATAGTTTCTTCCACTTGATATCTTAACTCAAGTACAAAGAAAACCAGACATAAAAGCCTCACCCAGGACATGCATTTAGCTTCACATATTACAAACTGAGAAATGACATGGAGGAATTTCAATAAGATCAGGTTTTTCTCTGTGAGTTGGGTATGAAACTTATCTTTTTTTTTATGGATATTGTCATGACATTTGTCTGTCCACCAAGGGACATGTATACAGAGATGCCTGAGGGATAATCAGGGATGATATAAATTTGGTAGGAGCCCAGTGTCCATAAAATACTCCACCTTTGAGTCAAAAGATGGAAACTGCCAGTCCTTAAATGTCAATAAGCAAGAGAAACCCACCCAGTCACCATGTTCGATGATCCATTTCAAATATCATGTTATGATTGGAGATGGTGTAAAAATGTGAATATTTATAGGATAGTGCCCAGTACAACATAATGAGGAAAAATGGACCATTCAAGATGCATTGCTAAGTCCAGACTCCAAACAATATCTAGGGGATACTAGGTTTCTGACCCTCGGCAGAAGAGCATATCTGCACCTGTGTTTAGAAGAATGATATTGGACCCAGCATATCATTACAAACTATTCTTCTCCTTTTGTCACTATAGACTGATCTCCAGAGAATATTCCTAGTGCTGAAATCACAAAGAATGAATGAATGGGGCAGGTAATGGTGGCATGAGCTATTAGTGTTGCTGAAAAGAAGTAAATGTTGCAGGTGGTAAATAAACAGATGGGTAGATTTCAATAGAGTGCAATGACCGATAGTGGACACTGGAGGGTATCTGGAACACAGCAGATACAATCCCTAACTAGAAAGCTGTCCCCCTACTGCTCCTATCACTTTCAAGATGGCCATGATGATGGAGTATGACACCAAACAGGTTTGGTGAACAGGAGGTACAAAGATGAGTTTCTTGATGACAGATGTTGGTTGGGTCACAATACTGGGTTACATCCTATATGTTAAGGAATACAAAAACTTTTCATGTCCCACTACACAGGTTTCATAATGAGTGGCCAAAACGGGAGATCAGTTCTGTCTCCCTATACACTTTCCCTTAGGAGTGCAACCCACCTGAGCCACATGTATCTGATGGGAACTTCAAATGGCTGGGTTTGGTTCCATGGTCAAATTCCTTTTCTCAGGCACATGAATGTGAGCAGAAAAGGGAGTTTTTCTTTGTTTGCATGTGTTCATGATGACAGCTACAGAACAGGATCAGATGTTTGGGTTTCCACACTGTGCACTGGTGACTGATATAAATGTACGCTTACACCAGGCACACAAGCACTAAACATTCCAACACAAAGAGAAAACCAACAATAAGAAAGTAAACCAATAAATAAAAATATATCAGACAGGATACAGCAACTTGGGATATGGATCTGACTAAACTGCAGTAGCCCCTGGTATAAATGGCTGCAGTCTTGCTTCTCACATCAACTTCTCATAAGTAATGTACAGCTGAGACACAGGACTGACTCTGTCTTAGGTTTAGTCTTCCAAGAACATGGGCTCTTTTTGATCCAGATATATATGACACTTCTTGTAAATGGATGGATGGGACCTGTGTAGTTTATGCAGTCAGGCACACTGGAACATGGTGCCTCACCATAACCATTTTCATCACAGGATGAACTCAATATGCATTACTGCAGAGTGCAGCTAACCCTCTGGCAATGGAAGAATAATATTGGGTTTTATTATATATGGTAGATCAGTGAGGCAGGAGCTTATCCCTCTTCCTGATTAACCTGTAATATTAGAGGTGGACTGGCTGGTCAGTGCAGATTGAATCTGCTCATGTGACAAGCCATCCAGACAGTCATGCTGAGGAATCACTGGGAGGAGTTTGTCCCCCCACACTGTGGATGGGATAGGATCCAAACAGACTTGCTTTAAGTGATATCCATTTCCTTTTCATTAAGACCCCAAGCATAAGGGTTCCACTTATTAACCAAGAAACTTTCTTCACCTTATCAACAGTATACTCTAGGACGTGTGTATGTAAGAATCATGAAGCTGCCATCTTCAACATAAGAATATTGTCAAACTGATGACCCCATTAGCCTCAGGTTGGTTTTTGGGGCAAAGTAGCCACGATGAAAATGTTTCCCCTCTGAAAGTGTCAGCATCAGCCTACCAGTGGGTAGGGGGTTAAGAGAAAAAGATACAGGAACCACCTGGTCAGTGATGGTGTTGGGACCTAAATCATGACCCAATCTCAGGAAATACTTCAAAGAAAACATTAATAACAATTACAAACCCAGCGGTAAGTTGTACATCACTGGTGAGCTGCAGCTTGGACCCCAACCACAGGAATAATGATTCACCATTCCCCACTCTGCACCATCCAAATATATGTAGGTGTATGCATGCATTTACAGGACTTGTAACTGATCACATTGCAGCTTCCCCCACTGGTACCACATCAGAATATGTCATATGGGTGCTGAATAGAGAACCGTATGAGCTTCTTAACTTATGGTCTGGGCTCTGCACCTAAAATTGTATACTGGGGTCAGTGAGAAGAGCCCAGTCTTGAAGTTCTCATATGGACACAAGTTGGAAGGCAGCTGAAACAATGGGACAGCACCCAGGAAATATGAAAGATGGCTGCTAGTGAGTAAAAAGTAAAAAAAAAGTAAAGCTACCCCTGTAACAGGCCTTGAAGGCCCATAGGGTTGTGAGATGTTGAGGTTCCCACATTATCTAGACAGTCAGCTCAAAGATGGCAGTAAGGTTGTCAGCCTTACGCGTCAGCCACGCTTTACTCCCCAGGAGAATTATTTAATTAATTCCTGGTACTCATTTCTGTTAGAGGCTGAGTGAACCCCAGGGCCATAGTGCGGCTGGAAGGATTAGGTCAATTGAAAAACTCCAATAACCTCATCGGGACTTGAACCCGTGACCTTCTGGCTTGTAGCATAGCCCCACAACCAACAATTCAATAAATTTACAGGACCTTCAGGACCTTAATATCTACGAAATTATAAACCTAGAAGAAGCTGTGTTGAACATGAACAGATGTTGCAAGCTCTGGTATCTTTAAGATGTGGATAGTGTTCAGCACACAAAAGGGGCCAGAGAACACACACAAAAAGTTATGATGAACTGGAACACACGACACACAAAAATGGAAGAAGGCACATACACCCACACCCACATGCTTGCATGAACACACACACAATTTGGACTGTTTATGAGAATTCATTCCCAATCCCTTAATACTTATTATTCGTATATCAAGTGGTCTGCCATTAAAGATTAGAAGATACCTCATTGTAGAGCGCTTGAGCCATACTGATGGCTCCTCCGGGGAAGTATGGATTATAATACTGTCCTTCCCTCAGGACAATTCCTGCTGGAGCATCACAGTAGCCAGTGAGAAGTGCAAATATATAGTCCTGAAAGAAAGTTATCATTGAAAATGAGCATTACAGTGATTGATACCTGGCCCACATTTTCATCACCCACTTCAGCTGCCACTACAAAATTAAGGCAGAAGAGATGTGGGAGTCACTAAGCCACTGAGAGGTCAATCTTGTGTCAATCCACACGTGTACGCACCTCTCCACCATGTCGGGCAAGTGCAATGTAACTTAAATCAGGTGGAAAGGCTCCATTATTTGCAGCTCGAGCAGCTTCTTCATTTGGATAAGGGCTGGGAAAGTAGTCAGACAACTTTCCAGGCCTCATGTACATGTTGCCTGCCTCATCTGGACCATCTTGAATCTGCAGGCAATAAAAAGCATAAAGTTCAATTAAAATTAAAATTACTATAGACAAAATGGTTTAAATGGCAATGATATAATTCAGTTCGCAGATAGGGTGGAAAAAAATTCCATAAAAGACCATGCACAACCAAATATATCCGTTCATTACGACTGACTGGTTGGATAATTCATAGGTCATTTAACAGAACTGCATGTACAGAAGTTAAGTGGCTCTATATAAGAAGGCAGTACTGTAAGAGAGGAAGGACAGGAAGTGACCAGGAGATTCTAAAGGGTTCTGACGATGGTGGATGACACGCAGAATTACTGGGTTTTTTTGGACTTTTTCCATCGTCTGGAATTCTAGGTAATAGAGGACACGATGTTTCGGAAACTGTCTTCAGGTGAGAAAGGAAGACACCTGTTTTGCATTTTAGATGCTCTTTACAGTATTTTTTTTATATATGAACGTAAAATTTGTTATCTGTTGCCTGTATTAAATAAGCCATACAAAAATACTACTTTCTTTCTGCTCTTGTTCAAAAATACCCATTTGGTCACTCACTGGTGTTATTTAGCTTAGTCATGGAAGGCATATGTAATAACTAAATTTCTTAAACAATTTAATGTAAAAAAACAACATTCTGGGTTGGGTGTTGAATTGTATTTTCTACCTACATAGAGTGTCAGCACTAAAGAAGTTAGGAAAGCATGGGTTTATAGCAAAATCTGGTATGTTTCTGATCCTTAAATGTTTCTTTAAGGCAAAAAACTGATGATTTATATTCTGTCTGACCATTTCTTGAACACTCTGTAATGTAACCACCAATTATAATACTGCACCTATGGGAAACAGAAACTCACACTATGGAAGTTTGCTTTATGAACTCCCTACCTAAACATAACCATTTTTCATAAGAGCAGGAACTACCTGTATACTCCATGAGCACAACTAACTTCATGGAGCTGAGACCTTCTTGAGAAGCCACCAGTTGTGCAGCTACTCAAGAGCTTCCCAGCATTTATGGAATGAACGTTAGTTACTGTGCTCACAAGAGCCCATTACTGGTACCTATATTGAGCCACATCAATCCAGTCCATACGACCCCATCCCATCTCTATAAGATCCATTTTAACATTGTACACATCTACATCTTGGTCTTCCTAGTGGTCTCTTTCCTTCTGGCTTTCCCACAAATATATACTCAATGAACACTGAAGGCATAACTGTGTACTACACTAGATGTTCTCAAAGTATACTCACCTGAACTTCTTCGGCTTCTGCTTTCGCTTCTGCTTCTGTATGGGAAACTCCAACCAAGTTACGATATGCAATATATCTCATGCTGTGGCATGCAGCACATACTTGTTTATATACTTCATAGCCACGACGAATGCTGCAAATCAAAGCATACCATTTCAGAAAACCATTTACAATTGTTAAGAACTGTGTTCTTTCAAAAAACAAAAAATTAATTATAGAAATGTTAATGAAAATATATTAATTTCACTGAGGTAAGATGGCTCAAGAAGTAACACTAAATTAGACTCCGTGTAGTCCACAAGAGAACTACTGACTGAGCGACTGCTGCTTGTCGGTGAAGTTAGTGGCAACTTTTATGGATAAAGGGTGTCATGTGGTCAGCACAATGAATCCCCAGGGCTGTTAATCTAGGTTTTCTAGACTGGAGCCGCCATTTCCGTGAAACACCTCCTCAATTATCCTCACTAGGCTGAGTGGACCCTGTTCCAGACCCACTACTTCTCAGAAAATCTGGTAGCACCGAGAACCGAAACTGGGAACTCTGGATCTGTAACTAGGAACTCTGACCACTAGCCCACAGAGGCGGTCCCAAGAAGTAACACTTCTAACTTATACAGAATGTCCCAGGAGGAATGGACCAAACTTCGGGAGGGTGTTCCTTATGTTAAAGTATGCCGATATAACCCAAAACACCTATATCCAAAGTTGAACGGTTACAGAGATAATGGCCCAAGAAAAGTGTGATCTTCTGGCGGGTCCACGCACTGTACCTGTCAGCTGAGAGGCCTTATCTGTGTTTGTCCTTGAGTGCTGTGATTCACCCTAGCCGTACTTATGTAGTTGGCTTATACCAGAATGCGCAGTCAGCACGTTATGTCAGCGCTCGCCAGTCATGTGTCATGTATAGTGCTTGGAAACCCTAAGGACAATTATGACATGGCGAGCAAGTATTTTATACTTCAATTTTATGGCTTCATGTCACTCACAAGTTAGTTTGATGTTACGTACATTATTAACATTACAGAATCCACATATTCCTGCCAGTTTTAATATGTATTTTATAATCAACAAGTGTGCAACGCCGGTCAAAGTTTGACAATTCTCTGGCCATTATCGCCGTAGCTGTTCAACTTTGGACATAGGTGTTTTGGGTTATATCGGCATACTTTAACATAAGGAACACCCTCCCGAAGTTTGGTCCATTCTTCCTGGGATACCCTGTATATGTGAGGTACCAGTTGAAATCTTGGCTAGGGTGCCAAATACCCAGAACTAGATTTTTCATTCTTTTCCTCAATTCCTCCAGGCAAATGCTGGGGCAAGTACCTCAAATGATGTCATCACTGCTTCCTACCATAAGCTTTCAGATTCATTATTCACTAACCATGCAATCATTTGACGCTACTGACAGCATCATTAAATAAACAATAAACATATATGAAATTAGATTCCAAGAGACTTTAATTCAACACAAGATGGGGACTTTCTATGTTCAGTATGTAAGATTTGAGGTTTTCATGGTGGTGACTATGAAGAAAGCAGTCTTCTGGGATGTGGTGACGCGTAGATATTGTGTTAACCGATATTTCGGAGGAATGTGTCACCTCCATCTTCAGGGTTGAAGACAAGAAGAAATCCGTGAGCGAAACAGCGTGAGCAGGAGCCGCAAATTATAGAGCTACTCAAGAATTTCCCAGGATCTTATGGAACCCAAAGGTTCATTACCATGGTCACAAGAGCCCTCCACTGGTTCCTATCCTGAACAAGATCAATTGAATCCATACCATACCATCCTCTCTCTCTCTCTAAGATCCATTTTAATATTCTACATCCACCTATGCCTTGGTCTTCCAAGCAGTCTCTTTCTTTCTGGCTTTCCCACCAATATCCTATACACATTCCTCTTCTATGCCATTCGTGCTACATGCCCTGCCCACCTCATTCTCCTTGACTTGATCCTTAACATTCCAAGTAATGAATCTCATGTCCATTTTCTTTGGCCTAGGTTGTTTATCCAGAGGATCTGTCCAGGTCTGAAGCTTTATGAACATTTTTGTAACAAGCTTATTTTTTACAGTGAGGAGTTGTTAGCCCCTCGCCAAACCAAGCTGCAGGACCACTCCCTGTCAGCTGTCCGCAACTGCTTATTCAATACATTTGCAGCCTCTCTCCAAACCTGGAGGGTGTCTCCTCCATCTGCCACCTGAGGATGCGCCATGCCGTGGTGACGAGGGACCCACCTAACATGGTCACCATCTAAGTACTATTATATATTCAACAACGTCGGAAGGGAAAGCTGACAATACAACTGTTAAGAAAGGTTGGTCAGTTGAGTGGGAGAGGGCTGTTACAGGAATGGAACCCATATACAATACTTTCGTCATTTTAAACATATCAGAGTAAGAAATCTGTCTCTGTATAGTTCCATCTGGTGACATAAGCCACTAGATACAGCTATTAACCATAACTGTCAGTCATAAGCTTAGTATGACTTGAGCTAGTGCAGCTGGTATAGCGAATGGCTGTGGGCTGAATGACCGCGAGGCCCACCCAGCCTACTATCTGATGGGTACCAGTGACTCTTTCCCTAGGGGTAAAGTGGCTGGGGCATGAAGCTTACCACTCAACTCCAACTAATGCCGAGGTGAAGAAAACACATCCACTCCCTCATACATCTTCATGGTATAGCATTTAATTAGTTAAGCACATGGACAACTTTACCTTCTTTTTTACCATAAGTTTAACAATATTCTTTGAGGGCACAACCATATTCCTATATTTTGAAGTAGCAGGGGTTACAGCTGTATCTTAGACTGGCGGAGACTCCTGCTGACTACAATACTGACCTTATGACGTACATCGGTTTGAATCATTTCCAATATGAGATGTGTGCTGTAGTGTTAATACAATGTTCCACAGCTCAGTTTTAGTGTAAGAACATGTGTTTACAGAGTAGTAATAAGTGTATACAACAGTCAAATAAATTCAAGGTTACTTAGCTATGGCAGGAGGAGGTATGATAAAAAACAAGGAAGGAAAACCCCTCTGAAGTTGTCACTAAACTTGTACACTAATATCTTCAGCAACTTTAATGCTAAGAACCTTGAAATGGCTTTACAATGACTAACAAATCTTACATCAGAAATAACTAACAAACCAAAAACCACTACATACAGACTACAATCAAAAGGCCAAAGTTAAGGGGGGGACATAAAAGTAAAGCTATCCCTGTACCAGGCCATGAAGGCCCATATCACAACTGTGTGATAAATATCACGATTTCATAAAGTGTGCAGTTCCTGCAAATGTGCACCAGTTCTACTTAAAAATGAGATCTCTAAATTACACAAAATTTTGGTGAAGCAAACATGGATGTCTGGCTGCCCAGTTCTCCATGAAGCACTTTACATCAGCTGATGACAGTACTTCAGTTTAAATACACACAAAGATACTGTGAATACCTGCTGATAAAGGGAGATGCCATTGTTCTATGATGGAGAAAGTACCTCAGAATATGAAAAAATACAGGAAATAAAAATGTCCTATTGCTTTGATAAACACTACACACATTGTGATTACCAACATAACATTTAAACTGGCAGCACAAAGCTTTTCTAACTGGATTGACTATGGGACTTAAAAACCCTAGTGGTAATTCTGATTACCAACATAACATTTAAACTAGCAGCACAATGCTTTTCTAAGTGGGTCGACTATGGGACTTATGGAAGAAGGTCTACCTATCACTGAGTTGGAATTTACAGAGAAGTGTCATGAAGAGATGGCTAGAAGGAGGTATGAAGAGTGGTTTGATTAAGTTCTTCCATACTTGAGGTGAATGCTTTTCTTATCATGGACAATGCACCATATCTTACAATTATGATGGACAAGGTATCAACCAAACTGTATACGAAGACTGGTGACCAGGATTGGTTACATTCCCATAACATATCCTATTACAACAATTATAACAAATGGGAACTACTGGACTGCATCTTAGCATCCATCTTATCCAAGTGCCAACAGTATAAGTTGACAAGATGGCTGCACTATCTAGAAACAAATTCTGAGACTTTCCCCTACAATTGGAATTATATGAAGCAAGGTGAAATATGACAAAGCCAGAAAAAAAATAGGTGCTTCACTCTACTCGAAGAATGAAAGTGACAGATAATTGAACGCATCAGGTTATGCCACACATATGGAAAGACTGCATTCATCATGTGATTTGCAAAGGGCAAAGTTAGCATATAGAGAATAGCCTATCTGTGCTTTGCTTGTGAATGTTTCTGAACAGGTAGTACATACCACCATGCAGCCTATAGGAGGAAGGGTGGGGGTACTCTTTACATTGGCTCTCAAACATTATAGTTAGATATAGCATACATTTTCATGAGGTCTGTTACACTTCAAATGAAGAGTCTGGAGTAAAAGCCCAGTATTACACCAGAAACATGCGTGTTATGGGATTAAATGAATCAATAGTATGCCCCTCTGTTTACTCCTATTACCTGTTTCCAGACTGCCAACACCAATGTAGAAAGTGGTGTAGGACTGAAACCAGTCTTTTAAGTAATGTCAGAAATATGTGGAGAGCAACAAAATAATGGTAATTACCTGCTATGGTCAAGTGAAGAAAAGAAACCACTATGACTCCACGGATTTTTGGGTGGATGAAGCTCAAGTTCTGTAGCTTTGACTGACTGATCAAGAGCAAACAGAAGAGTACCTGCTCCACCTGTGACAATCCCTAGTGTTGCAAACAGCTGTTAAAAAAAACAGATAAGCATGACTGGAACCCTTGATGACCATAAAATTTATATCATAATTAGGTCATTCAATATCAAGTTTTATGTCAAGTCGTACTAACCGTTTTACGTCCTTTTGCCCAGCCATTAAATCGTGCTGTGGAGAAACTGCTAACCTATAAATGCAGAGTAATGAGAATCATTACAAGCGCCAGCATATTACCATACCACTATAGCAAATATAATCATAATACCGAAATATTTCGCACCAAGAAAGCTCAATAATATGGGGTGCCGATCACAGCAGCCGCGCGGTCTAGGCATGAAATGTCTTCGCCCGTTCGAACACTGGGATCGTGCTTTCGAATCCCACTCAAGGCAATGATGTTTGCGTTTATTCTGTGTTTATGTGTACGTAGCGGCCTTGTGACAGGCTGATCACCCATCTAAGGAGTCCTACCGACTGTCTTAAGATCAAGAAACTGAAGTGAAACAAGCCTTTCACGGATGCCCTATGCACTAAGTGGGAGCAACAGGAATAAACAGATGGATAGATAGATACACAGACATACAATACAGGCTAATTATAATTGTTCAGTAAATACAGCTGCCTCTAAATTAACGCTTATGAATATATTAACCTCCACCGAATCCCAATACCGATAACATACTAGAGATCTGTACAGTTTAATAATAATCTTTTCTCAGAGTAGACTTTTTACCATATGTGAGGGGAACCAAATGTATGCTATAAATTAAATCAGCGGCATACCTGATGCCGCACAGCACCACGATTCGTTTTTAAAATACCAGCTCCGCAAATTCTTCTCACGCTAGCCGCCATTATGAGGAGAAGGTACTAATAAGTAAGTCATAATAATAAATCGATTAATATTAAATTTCCCTACACTTATACTGACAGTAAATATTGCATAATTAGAAATTATAAATAAATGTCTGCAATCTTCATTCGTGATTTAAGAATATAGGGAATTAGAAATATCAAGACGCCATCTGGTCACCTTTTCTGACGTCACAAATGTACTGTACGCCATTTTTGTCGGTATTAGAGGTATTAGATAAGGGTTTTAGTAGAGATCGTGCAGATGGTGAAGTGATTCCGTAAATATCAGAGCAATCCCGGTGTTACAAGACTCTGTTAAGATGAGTACGGGAATGCCCGAACTCGGCAGTAAAATAAGTTTGATATCGAAAGCAGATATCCGTTATGAAGGACGATTATTTACAGTTGATCCTCAGGAATGCACAATTGCATTGTCAAGCGGTAAGTGGGAAAAAGGACGTACCTACGCCGCATTGGGTTTCAGTGTTTGGATTCGTCGAATGAATAGAACCATTGTCGTTGGCACATGACTGATTTAATGTGATACGTGTGTGGAAACACTAAATGTATCTTAAGTATTGTCATTCGTTAATTCGATTCGTTTTTACATATGTAATGTCAAATTTTTGACAGTTCTTTTTTCGTATTTTTAAGGTATTATGACTGCTTTACGAAAACTTCCACATGTAATACTTTTCTTCTTAACAGTTCGTTCCTTCGGGACTGAGGATCGTGAGACACAATACCCCATAGCACCACAGAATCAGGTCTATGACTACATTTTATTCAGGGGTTCTGACATAAAAGACATAAGAGTGGTGAACAATGTTGGGCCTTTGCAGAATGTACCAAACGATCCAGCAATTGTACAGGTAAGAGCATGTATGGTTTATGTGCAGTTTCAATTAGACATTTTGAGTGAAAAGTGCTTTTGGTATAATAATTGCAGAGAACACATTTAAGACATGCACATTGCTGTTTGTCCATTGGATTTTGTTGGGGGATTGGAGTGGAATGTTTGGAATGTGCAATCTGTTCTACTTATGTTTATTTTGGGATTGGGTATAAAGTTTTCTTTCTTTGAACCAAGGTTTTATGAACGAATGGGCCTTCTCGGCCCTTGCACCGCGACCTACAGTGATGTATTGTGCTTCCCCTTATGATACCAGGGATTTAAATCTGTGCTGCATCATTTGGATCTTAATGTTTTGTAAAAATTTGTCATGTTTGATATGGAGAGCAGCGAGTGGGTTGATTGAAAGGGGGTGGTAAGAGGTTTTGTCTTCAAGTCTGTAATTTATTTCGTGAATCATTCACAAAATCAGTATGTAAATAAATCCTGAAATTCCAAAAAATTTTCTCACTATATAAACATTTTTTAGTTTTAGATCCATACCTTTTCTTTGAACCATTTTTTTTCTCTCTGATGTACATTTAAGTTATACACTGTGATAATTTTGTAATTTACTGTAAAAATGTCCACGATTTATTCCAACCGTCTTAACAGTGCACACATTTATTCACCTTACTCTTCTCTCTTGCACTACATGTTTCAGCACAAAAGTGCCATCTTCAGATGCTTTTCGATGTACGTCAAACTACTTTATTGCATGCCCTGTTGTCTGTATACTAAANTTTAATATTTTTAATATTTAAAATTTATCAATATATATGATGAATATATATTTTAGTATAAAGACAACAGGGCATGCAATGAAGTAGTTTGACGTACATCGAAAAGCACCTGAAGATGGCACTTTAGTGCTGAAACATGTAGTGCAAGAGAGAAGAGTAAGGTGAATAAATGTATGCACTGTAAGACGGTTGGAATAAATCATGGACATAAATCAGTGCAACAGGATGCTAAAATATAACATTACTGTAAAAAGTTGAGGTGCATAAGTGGAAGCGTCCAATACTCCTTGCTAGTCAGGAAATGGAGAGCGACTTCTTGTGGAATTTGCGAGCCTCTGCCATAGCAATGCCTGCATTACAGTGTATGCTGGAAATGCTTGCTGCTGCTGTTTTGTTAACAGGGTTTATTTTATCATTACTTGGCAAAAGAGAACTAATCAAAATGCAGAGTGACCATCGAAGAGAAATTGGATGAATATTCTGTTGAAGTATCTTTCAGACACCTTGCATAGGAGACTGGATTGTGTGCATTTTGACTGCAATCTCAGGCCCTGCTACTGTTTTGAACATTCATCAAACTTCTTATTGCATCCTGTGTCTGAAATGCCATGTGAGATTTATACACTGAAATGAGTGTTCACATTTTTTTTTCAGTGGCTCTCCCAGTCCATTCATGGCTCAGGCCGCTTATAGAATTCCGTAATCATTTTTCACAGATGGTAGAACTCCTTGGATGAGTTATCAGCATGTCGCAAGGCCGCTACCTACACAGGTCAACACAAACACAGAATAAACACACCAAACATTCATGCCCTGAGAGAGATTCAAACCCATAATCTCAGTGTCCGAGTGAGCGAAGACATTTCATGCCTTAGACTGTGCGACTACTGTGACAGGTGTTCACATATCATACCCATGTGAAAAATAAGGAGATCTAGCCTGTCTCCTATTTAGCACTGCTGGTTGGGCCCATCTGAGTAGGCATGTACCTGAGGGTGAAGACATAGAGTGCAGTTTACAGAAATCTGTTTGAAAAAAGAAACAGGGGAAATGAAGAAAGCTGTCTTCTGGGATGTGGCACTGTGTAGAAATTGTGTTGACTGACATTTTGGAGGAATGTGAGTTAACACAATTTCTACATGGCACTACATCCCAGAACACAGTCACTGCCGTGAAAACCTCAAATCTTACAAACTGCAGAAATGGTTCCCTTACTTTTCACATGGGTATGATATGTGAACACTCATTTCAGTGAGTAAATCTTACATGTCATTTCAGACACAGAAAGCAACAAGAAGTTAGAATGTTCAACACAACAGGGCTTGAGATTACAGTCAAAATGCACACAGACTAATCTCCTGTGCAAGGTTGTTGAACAGAATATTCATCCAATTTCTCTTCAGTGGTCACTCAGCATTTTGATTAGCTCTGTGTTATCAAGTAACGATAAAAATCAACTCCCCTAACAAAATAGCAGCAGCAAGCATTTCCAGCATATGCTATTCTGAGGCTTGTGAATTCCACTAGCAGTCAGACTCCATGGTCTGACTAGGAAGGAGGTGTGTCAAACTTTCTTTCCTTCACACCTTGTCAGTTTGCAGCAATCTGAATATATATCAGGGACAAATGGAAATAGCAGAACAAGGACAGAAAGGGAAGATGGTAAAGCAGACTCAGTACGGATGCAGTTACCAAGAGTATCTCATATGCCTGGATAGTGGCAGGCCTGAGATCACTTGGAATCATTGCATGTGTTTAATTTGGTAGCAGCTACAAAGTAATCTATTTTGGTATTTTACATAAAAGTGTGACTTCCTGCTGTGATTTAGCATTTTATTATTGCAACCCTTGTAAACAAGAATATTTGATTTACACGAGTGTGAATTTAGTATGCATTGGGCTCTGTAAACATACACCTGCCACAGGGCTGACACGAAGCTGATTTTAAACTTCCTGTTTTGTCTCTTTTGCCACATTACAACCCCTTGCATTGTATGTTAAGTTTTGACAGTGTTCCTGCATGAAACAACTGTAGAACTTGCTTGACAGGTTTTCATGAAATTTGATGTTGGAGAATTTTATGAAGAATTGTCAGGCCATTTAAATTTCAGTTTAGATCAGTTTTAACAACCACATTACAAGATCTACGTAGGTAGGCTGAAAGGTAATGCACACATGGTTGTAGAGCGCGAATGAAATGACCTTCAGAAGCTTGCCAGGTGGCATGTGGAAGTAACATTCCCCCCTCAATACGCATGCACAGGTTTGAGGTCGTTGCGTTCATCCAGTGTATTTCGAGAAGCGGAAGTATGGAGACGTGTTCTAGTGCTATGTCAAAGCGAGTTAAACAGCGTGCTGTTATCAAATTTTTAACTGCTGAAAAAGTGACTCCTACTGAGATTCATCGTCGCTTAAAGGCTGTTTATGTTGACGATGCTGTTGATAGGTCTATTGTAAATCGATGGGTAATAAAATTTCATGGTTGTGAGCCTGGAAAAGCCATAATTGTTGATGAAACACACAGCGGACATCCGAGCACTGCCACAGACGATTATCATCTCAAACTCGTCGACGATTTGATTCAAAATGACCGGCGAATCACTCAAAAGCGTATCGCAAACCATATTGGAATATCCAAGGAACGTGTCGGCTTCATTATTGAACAGTTGGGATACCGTAAAATCTGTGCACAATGGGTACCACGCCATCTCACAGACGAGAACAAACAGCGTTGATTGGAATGCTGCGAGCAACTTTTGCAGCGCTACTGTGATGAAGGAGACGACTTTCTTTTGAATATTGTGACGGGGGACAAGTCATGGGTCCATCGTTACGACCCAGAAGAGAAAAGACAGAGCGCTGAATATCAACATCCATCTTCTCCTCAGGTGAAAAGTTCAGAACACGACCATCCGCCAAAAAACTTCTTTTGACTGTGTTTTGGGATACTCACCAAGTTTATGTGACCGATTTTCTGGAACGAGGGGCAATGGTAAATACTTCTCAGTACATACTGTCTCTAAAACACCTCCGGCGTCGAGTTTGTCGTGTTAGAGGCAGCCTGGCATCAATAATCTTGCAACATGACAGCGCTCGTCCACACACCTCGTGCGCAACTGAAGAGGCTCTGCGAAACCTGAAGTTTGAACCGATCCCACACCCTCCTTATTCCCCGACCTTGCGCTTTGCAATTTTTATTTTTTTCCTCTACTCAAGAGAGACCTCAAGGGTAATCATTACACCTTGGACGATGACGTGAAGGCAGATGTCAAGTCCTGGATTTGAGAATAGTCGGAAGAATTTTTCGGTGACAGAATGAAAAAACTTGTTACACGTTGGGAGAAATGTGTTAGCCTTAACGGTGACTACATTGAAAAATAAATATATGCTTTTGAAACTTAAGAATTGTACTTAATGTACTTTTTGCCCGATCTTGCTATTTGTTTTTGTTTGCGCTCTACAAGCATGTGTGTATTACTTTTCAGCCTACCACGTATATGCAATTCTGTGTGTATCTCAAGTATAACTTGTTGAATATTTGTTGGAGTCCAGAATGTTTTGAACAGAAGTTGTAGAGAAAAATGTAACATATTTTATATTCTTTCTTTCCACTAAGATTACAGTTTTCTGGATGATTGAAGAAATTGGCTGCTTTGTGTACATTTATGAATTTCCATATTTGGTCATCACCGTTATATCTCAGCCACACCTGAAAGTTGGATTATCCATGTTTTTCCATTTTTTTATCTCTTTTGCCTCCCTGAGGATGTATTATCAGGGATGTACTTTATAGACTGATTCTTGTTATATTTTTTGTTGGACTGCATTGAATTGCCTTCTTTGCTGCTGCTATTACAGAAAGTGTGTATGAACTTCAGACATTGTATTTTCAGTATCATGAACAAGAAGGAAAATATGGTTGCATGACCATTTTAGATTCGGAAAAGTTTTGCACCTTACAGATCTTCTGTTGTCAGACATATTTCTTGTGGTAGCTGCTTGAAAATAAGTCAGCAGACTGGAACATGATGCATAGACTAATATGCCAAGAAATATTTTTATGCTGGGTTGTGCACCATTATAATGTACATAGTATTGTATGTATGTACCCTGGGGATGATACTGCGTATGATGAAATATGTTGGGACAGTGAGGAATTTGAAGTAGGCTTAAGAAGTTCTGATGTAATTGTCTGTAATGTGATGATAAACAATGTCAAGAAGTTGTATGAGATTTTTGTGCTTTTTTTCTTCTTCAGCTGTCTGTTCCTGCTGCCCTTGGTTCAACAGCGTACCATCAGACTGGAGGTTTTTCACATCCAGTACTTGGACCTGTGGGTCCTGGGTTAACGCAGTACCCAGGCGCATATGGTGCGATGGGGGCAATCACAGGTCTTCCAAGTGCTGTTGCCCAAGGAATGGGCTTGCACAGAGATACTCGTTCTTTAGCAAAGCAGCCAAGTGAGTTGGTTAAACCAGTCCAGGTGCCTGATCATTCAACCAACAGAGACCAAGGTGCGAGAAACTGTAACTGTTTTTGCTTCCAAACTGGGCATGCTTTGGATTCTAAGGAGGATTGTTCTACCTGCCATGCTTGATCTCAGCTTATGTAACACTTTGCTGTGAGGTCACAAGAGACATCTCCGTGGTATTCTTTCCTGTTTCCCTTGATTGTTGTGTTGTAGCATGTTATTTATTTTTATAGTGTAATATTTTCTCTTTGCTGTTTCTTGATTGTCTTGCCTGCTGAAGCATTAGTACCAGATTGTAGTTTTTGGCAAGTTAATATTGCTGTTGGAAATTTTAAAAAGTGTAAATTATCTGACATAGGTAAGGTTCAAGAAAATTTACCCATCTGTGATAACATTTCACATTCAGAGGTCCATGAATATACACTTTAAATTGGAATAAGGAAGAATTTCCGCAGCAGTCTTAATGGTTCTGTTAAGAGTGGCCATTTATAAAGGGGGAGTGGAATACAACCTTTTAAGAAATCCGTCAGTTTTATATAAATCACATTCTTCTGCCAGGCATAATGAAATTGGGATAATCAATGTGGATTACTATTCACATTTTCTATATAGATACAGTAGAACTTGGTTATAACGTCATCAAAGGGACCTAAAAATAGTGTCCTTATAAACGAATGTCGTCGTAACCGAAATGGGCACTTCCACAGTAGCCTTATGTTAGT
>NW_019731216.1:47196-47673 GCF_002891405.2 Cryptotermes secundus | reverse complement strand
GTTTATCACAGAAATTGCAGAAATAGGAGCAAATTTAGTAAGTGACTACAGTTTTTATGGATTTCTAATCGTGGGTATTTAAATATATAACATACGGCTGCCTTTACCGGAATTTAAATGCCCGTAGGATAAGCGTTAATGTGGAATTACCCAAATGTGTAATATCAAAGACATATTACAGCGCTTCTCACTGACAATACACACAATATTTCATGAATCACTTTAACTTTCTCTTCAATGCTGAAAACTTTCTTTTCATTGCCATGTTTTCGCTACTGCACTTCTCTGGGTTTAGGCAGGAACACTATAGGGTAAGTAGACAATGTGAGGTCCGTTAGACGAAATTCTAGGAAAGGAATGCAGTTAACAACCTGCTGCGTCCTCTTGCACTATTCACGCAGTCCCACCCCACACCCTTGTTTTTGCAAAAACCCACGCTCCTCTTGCAGCCCGCGGTCGTATTCTTCCAGGACAGTC
>NW_019731216.1:38320-47178 GCF_002891405.2 Cryptotermes secundus | reverse complement strand
AAGTGAGGGTGGGCAGACACATCGAACTTTCCCACGATATCAGAGAAATTCAGGAATGAAAATGACGTTACATACGAGGTTGATGCATTTGTGCATGTCGTACTAAGCAAGGTATAAAAACAGTTGCTTTATGAGGAATTAGTTCGTACCATTGAATATTTGACGCAATAGACAAGGTGTCGCAGAAACCGATGTTGCTATAACCAAGTTTTACTGTATTTAAAGAGTAGCTCATTGGCAGATTAAATAAAAAAAGCCTGTTTGAGGAGGAAATTGTGTAACATGACTGAATTCAGAATTCTATGGGAAGTGGGTTTCACACAGGAGTGAAGTTTTCCTGTACCATAGAAGGTCTTTTCAATCATCAGAATTGTTTTCTCATGCTGAGTAGATTCTCAGTGCTGAATTAATTTTCCTCTCCTGTCTTCATTTCTGTTGTATTACAATTTTTTAGCTACAGAGGTGTTGTAGACAGAACTTAGAAACATTTGTCATTTGGGTAATTTGCCTTTGACATTACAATTGTGTATTATTATCTTTCCTATGTATCTCTTATCATTTTTGACTCCAGCTTCAGTAACATCATGAAATTAAATAAATTTCATGCTGATACATTGTAATTTTTCCACATAATTGATATTTTAAATGGCATATATTTGTCCTGAAATGGAATGTAGATGCCACAACTACACTTAACTAGGTATATCTTTGTGTGTGCTGTTCTCTAACCCATTGTTTGCTGTTTGTTCCCACAAATTGAATTTTAATGTGAACTTTGACAGGTTTTAGGTTTTTTATGTGTTGAAGCAATTCCAACATTTTGTCATGCTTTGCAGTTACTGTCTTCAGAGTGAGATAAGTGGGAAGAGGAAGTGGATTGATATGTAGGTCTTGGAATGGGAGTAAGGGCTAAGGTCAGGAGCATTCTTCTATCGAACTGGAAAGGGCAGTGTGCCTAAGAAGAAGGGGTGGTGGAAGTATTTGTCTTCAAAGTTGAAATTGTGGGGTTGCTTTGTTTTGATGGCTTCTCTGATGTGGGGATGGCATGTATGAATGTTTGCTACTGCCTATTGTAGATATCCTACAGATGGAATGTTCCATGGCATTGTCCAGGTAGCGTGTAACCAAAACATATAGTCTGTTTGAAGGTCTGTGGAGTTTGGTGGTTAAGGAAGTCTGTTGGGGCATGTATGTGTGTCAGCATTTTGGTTTTATCAGGCTGGTTTCAGTGGCTTCTTCCTCAAAAACTCATGAATATATTGGCTAGAAGAAGGATGGGTGGGACTGCATGATGGTGACTTCATTATTTTTGTAGACTCTTCCTTTTGCACAAAGAATGTAATATTGGCAAAGAGTTTTGTTAGTGTGGTGAGATACTGTGGGAGGTCAGATTATGACATGGAACTCAAAACAGACTGCTAATTACCCTTCTTTGAGACAGTGATTACGTGTTCCTCAGTTTGTTTGGACATTGTCTACAAAAAGTCTACCCACAGGCAGCCTTGCAGCATCCACCAGTACGTCAGATCCATCGTGCAATGATAGTATGCATATGCAGGGCTTGTATTCTTTAGATCAAGTTGAGAAAATACTACATCAGTTTGAGACAAGTGCTTTTCTTGCACAGTAGCATGCAAGCTTCCTGATGTGTCTGAATCATAATGGTTGGCAGTGCCATCATGAACCAGCTTCTTAACAAAATCTGTCTCCCTCTCTCTGTCTGCCCATAGTAAAAAGAGACATAGCTCTTGAATTGAATATTTTCACATATAGTATTTTCTTAAATCTTTCATAAAAATGACATAAAGGAGATAAGTAAGACACTGTAGTGCATCTTGGAAAAGTGTCTGATATTAAACAGTTTGTTTACAGGGAAATTTTTGGTCTTATAGAGAAAATTCTTGTTTCTGTCTCAGTTCTTGAAACGTTTCCAGTTCTCACTTTGATTGGAACTGAAAATGTTACTCTTGCCCATCCTAGTACATTTTANCCGGTTAATCCGCCCCCGGATAATCGAGAGTTGACTGTACTGTGATAAATGCAGCCAGGCCTCTGAACTACATCACAACTTTATTCTCCAGCCCAGTGGTTACTCCCACAAGGACATTGCTGGAGCATAATAAAAAGACATTAAAGGGAAGGTGCATAAGTGAGACAATGAGACAGATTCCCCTTAACATTCAGGGAACAATAGACTGCATTACCAGGCTGTACTAGAAAAGAAAGATCCTCACCATCCGTAAAGCCTTCATAATGACCTGTATCAGACAAATCAAGGACAGACAAACCTTGATGCAAAAACTTGGTGTTTAGAAGGTCCCCTACACATGTAGCAAAGTGTACGAGTACATCAGTAATCCAGCCATCACTATCCCCACTAGAGCACTGGAGTGTATCAGAAATGCCAGGCTATAGAACCACAGTTGAGTGGTGACTGAACAGTCCACAAGATCAAATTTGTTTATATTTTACTAGGTACTGAAGCCAGTGAAATGATGGTACTGTAGATGTTTGTGTTGGGAATATCCATAATTTGTACACAAAATTGGGTTGATAATGGATTATAACTGTACTGGTTGTCATCCCTTGCCTCTAGAATATTCAGATTGACCTCTTATTCAGTGAACTTAACATTTCACATTTCTGAATATTTTTTGTAGTGTTACTTTTTCTGGTATGTAAAGCAGCATATTTGTAGATAAATGTGTTTTTAATTTTGTCGTAGGCCTATTCTTTTGTAGGTGTTTTTATTATCCGTTGCGTTATCACTCCGTGATTTTAGTCCGCAGGCGAACTATACCGACTGAGCGACCGCCGCTTGCCGGCGAAGTTCAGTGCCAACTTTTCTGTTGCATTATAATCATGAAAATTTGGTAATTATCCATTTTCTGTAATTTTTCCTTTGCTGTTGAAAGTAAGTATTTACTTTTGTCAGGTTTCGTCAGGATGTGGACAGAATGTAGATCGTGATTGGGCCTCAGAATTTGACTGCCTTGGCACTTAATATTTATTATGGTCTTCTGATATGGTCTCGTTGACTTGATTATAGACCCACAATATATAGTTTAATGTTATTTTGTAATATTTTGTGGGAAGATGGCATGTGCGTGTGTCAGTATATTTATTATTCAGACTTAGTTTGCATTTTGTGGGAATGCTTCATGTGCATGTGTTAAATGTATTAATTAGCAGTAGTACTTGAAATGGGATTTCTTGTGAGTTGGTTTACATAAAAGGCATGTGTTTTAGTATATTAAATGTGTATTATTAGCACATCCTTGAGGTGTAGATATTTAAAAATGTGAAGTAACACATCTTTCCTCCTAACTTAAATGGGTTTGATGTTGCAAGTGAATACAGTTTGAAAAAAAGGTTATGTAATAATTCAATGAGCCCTGCTTTCCTAGCAAGAACAGTCTGTTTCTCCCTCGGAGAGGAATTTAAATAACATTCCTGTAAATATGAATCCTTCAGCTAATATGCCTGATGTTGTAAATATGAATCCTTCAGCTAATATGCCTGATGTTGGAAGTTAATCTCTGTCAACTCTGCAAAACTTCATACTTCCACTTTGTGTATGTTACATGTTACAAAATGCACTGTTTACATATGCAAAAAGTGTCAGTGCAAGATTTGGTTCCTGTCAGTAATGATGGTTGTCAGTGGACATTCATGTATAGCTTGTTGCATGTGAAAAATGAGGAAGTATACTGTGTGAGTTATATAAACACTAGAAATATGTGAACTGCATATCAGTCAAAGTCAAAGTCACATTGCGACTGGCGGTGTGCTCATGACCAGATATTTATTGCTGTTTGACAGTTATAGTCTTGTTTTTGTGGGGCGTGCCCTCTGATGAGAGGATGAGTCTGTATTTTGTATATGCTGCTGGTCCTTGCCAGCATAGTCTTTCTCGGGTCCAAGTCCCTTTATACTTGCGACCATATTTTACTGTCTCAGATTTGAGACTTCCCTTTTCATCACCTACAACTTGCAGGGTCACGGAGGTATTCAACCCTGCATCCAAATGGGTGAGCATATCAGAAAGATATGCATGAGTGAACCCTAAAAATAGATTACTGGAGAATATACGTGGTCTGACAATGAAGTTAAAACTCATTGTGGTAAAAGCGCTGCATACCTCATTGCTGAAATCACTGTGGTCGTCTTCAAAAGTACTCCCCTTGGGAAGCTGTGCACTGATGCCAGTGCCTTCAGAGGTGCCATGATATTACTCCTGATGTTGTCAATGTCATCAAAATGCCTTCCTGTCCACTGCTACCACAGCAGGCATACGGTGGCGAGTTCACAGACTTCATTGTCAGATGCAAGATTTGAGGCTTTCATTGCAGTAACTGTGAAGAAAGCAGTCTTCTGGGATTTGGCACCATGTATATGTGGTGTTAACTGACGTTTTGGAGGAACGTATCGCCTCCATCTTCAGGGTAGAAGGAAAAAATATAAGAAATCCACAAGCGAAAAGAGACCATGAGAACCGGTAAAAGCAGATTGTTGTTGGAAATATACACAGCTATGTGAGAGCAGTGAAGGAAGGGGGGAAGGGCAAGTGTACAAGTGAAAGCAGTAGTGTCAGAGGGGGGGTAGCAGGGACAAGCAGGGTTTTGTGTTGGGGGAGAGAAAGGCAAGGTTAAAGGCTGGGCACTAACCCTTAAGCTGGGGGGTGGGGTGGGGGTTGTTATGTTAGTCGGTCATGGCCTGTGTAGCCTTCTGGATCTGGCGTCATATCCCGGTGGTTTTTTTTAAGAGAACAGAAATGTTTTCTTCAAGTTCTCATCTCTGTATCATCTCAGAATTAGAAATTATTTTTGTATGCATATGTAATAATTTTAATTTATTTAGCAAGCCAAACAGTTTTTAAACTACTTGCCACTTTTGTAGTTCTATTCTTTAAACACAGAAATTATATTAAAACAGATGAGACACCCAAATTTTCTTTTCATTTCCACCTGTTATGAAAATGTTATACTCATTTCCGAATTCATTTTTTTGCCACTGCTCTGTTTTGTTAGGGTATGAGTATATTTGGCCGAAAATTACCGCACTGCTGGAAAATGACTGCTGTGAACATTTTACTGTGAGACATAACATTGAGGAAATATACGAGCGTTGGAACTTTAATAGTGGCAACATTTCAGTAGAGACGCCATGCAATGGAACCAAAGAATGTCGCTTATACCACACATTAGTTACATACTTACCTTACCTCAGAGCAAATGGACTCTTCGTTCCCGCATCACGTGTACCACAGTGAAGAGAAGAACAGAGCCTCGTGTTAGCTGGTGGTCTAATGTAGTGTTATGATGTTTTTGAAACAGGAACAATGGAGTTGGGTAAAGATTGAATGTGCCAGAGGCCGTACAGAATGACAGTGTCATCATGGTCTTCAAGAGGCTTGTGGGGAATCTGCATTGCCTTACAAAACAGTGGCAAAGTGGGTAAAAGCCTTCAACGAGGGATGCCAAAGTGTGGCAGACATGAGTCGGCTAGGTCGTCCTAGTGTCAGTGAAGAAGTGTATGCTCTTTCCATGTTACTGGAGAGTGATCGACGCCATATGATTCGTGAGCTCTCCTGAGAGACGGGATTAGTGCATACGACTGTACTTCACATTCTGAAGGAACGCCTTGGCATGAGAATAATTGCATTATGATGGCTTCCGCATGTTTTGATGGATATGCAGAAATGGTATGCTGTGGCTGATTTGTTCAATCAGTGGGGCTGGGAAGTGCTGTACCATCCACTATACTCCCAGGACTTAAGCCCTTGTGACTTTGTCTTGATTCCTAAGATGAAGGAACCACTTTGTGGCATTCGCTTCAGAACTGTTCCAGAGATTCTTCAGGCAGTAGACCGCTCCATTCGAACTATCAACACAACAGGCACTGCTGAAAGTATCCTACGACTTCCTCATCACTGGCAACGCGTTGTACACAATGCTGGTGACTACATTGAAGGACAGTAGAACTTTGAAACGTGCGTCTATTTTGTATCAGTTGTAAATAAATAGTTGCCACTATTAAAGTTCCAACCCTTGTACTTTGGTATAGAAATGCCAACAAGACATGGTTAGTGTGCAGAAACACATTGTCAGTATTTAATAAGGAAGTCTGAAATGTTCTGTGGTGGGATCTGTTTTGATCCAACCTCTGTACCATGTAATTGGCTCTGGCTGCTTACAGCATTGCAGTTCAAAACATTAATTTCATTGTGTTCCTTTTACATAAGTGTATTCTCACCTTGGCGATCCAGGTTCGGTCCCGGCTCTGGTCAAGTGGGATTTGTGGTGGACAAAGTGGCGCTGGGGCAGGTTTTCTCTGAGTACTTCAGTTTCCCCAGTCAATTTTCATTCCACCAATTGCTCCACAATCACCCTCACATATCATCTGGGGCTGGTACAATAGGCCAGAAGTGGCTGCAGTACAGGGGATTTAGTCCCACCCCACTAGCAGTAAAAAAAGTACATAAGTGTATACTGTTAAAATAATTGTAGGATTTGAGGTTCTCGTAGCAGTGGTTACAAAGAGTTATTTCTTCCAAGGTCCAGTGCTGTGTAGTCCATTGAAAGTCAACATTTGCTTTGCTTGCAATGTGATCCACTCTGGTTTCCTGTTTGGCTTATTCTTCAGCCTCGAAGATGGAGGTGGCATGTTCCTGTGAAGTGTCAGTTTATTTTCAGTGGACTGTATGGTGTTATATCCCAGAAGAAAGAGCATTTATTAAAATAGTTTTCCACAAGACAGGGCATGGTTGGATGAACTAGAATTAAGTCGTTTGTTTTCTAGAGGCTCATGTATACATGCTAAGGAACCTTCAGTTTCTGTAATAGGCAAGGAATTTCTTGACTTGCTGAGTGACTTAAATTCTAAAGAAAGATGGTTGCTCTGTATATTTATTTGTAGTATAAAGAGGATGTCGGTAACTTGGATTAAATTAGTATTGAATGACTTGATGAAAGTGAAACTTTATGGAAGTCGATGCGGAAAGAAGTGGTCAAGGCCTAATTTAAAGTGCTATCTTGGAATTTGTCTGGAGTTACTGAAGATGATCACAACAATACACTCTTTCAGTGTAGTCTTTGTCTTGGCCAAGATTGAGACCCAACACCCCGTAAATACGAGTGAGAAGTGTTGCTACTCGAGCCAGATTGCTCCTTATAGTTATGTGGATAGAAATAAAAATTGTGAAGATCTATAGGGAACAAAAGTTGAGGTTAATTTGTTTACCTGCTAGTGCTTTTATCAGGGATTCAAATCCCCCCCACATGAGTGTTACAGTTTTTTTGGGGGGGTGGGGCATGTAAATGAAGTTTCAGAATGAAATTGACATTAGAACATTGATGACTACAATTGAAATTAATTTGTGGTTCTCACAACAGTGACTGTGAAGAGAAGTATCCTCCAAGATTTGCTACCATGCAGTCTGATAGAAAGGCACTGCCACCATTTTCATAGTCATAGAATGCAACTTGCTTGCTTTGTGCTTGTGCTTGTGCTTGGTGGGCTTGCTTTTCCTGAAAATAGGGTGACAGTATGTTCCTCCAATTATCACTAAACTTCCACCAGACTACCTGTACATGGTGTCAAATCCCAGAAAGTAGTGCTCTTCAAAAATATTAAGTTCAGTTCATCTTGGAACAAATGTAGCATGTTTTAAAACGATTTACTGTTATTCAGTTCACATTAATAGGCAACTCACAATGTATAAAATATGGCCCATGTTTGCCATCTTGTCTTTCTTCTGAAAGGAATGTTATTTGAAACCTCCTTGGTCACATTGGTGTTGTGTGTTTTGTTGCTGTTGAACTTCAGTGAGAGGTTCCAGTTATGTAGCTTCTGTTCTAGATCTGATCGGAGGATCATCACGTTCCACCACACCATCGCTGGTTACTCGGAAATCACCTACCATGGACCAGGGTGTGCAGGTGAACCAGCCTGGTTCGACTCCAATCAAAGATGACAAGAAACCACAGCAGCAGTTGACACCACAGTCACGGCAGATACAGCCACCCCATCCAGCTAGAGATGGGTGAGTACCTGCTGGTAACTAATTTCAAGTGCAATTAAAATTTTGTCAGAACTCTTTTATTTTATATCACGGGAAGATGGTTAGTATTTTCGTTGTTCATATGCCCTTGCTTGTTGTCTGTGTTTTAATATGTATGTTAATGTCATAAGGTAATGTTGTCCCTTTGCTTAACAAATTAAGCACTACACCATGAGGACGTATGGGGGAGTGGATGTATAGATTAACATTTTCTTGACCTTGGCACTAGTTGGAGGTGAGTGGTCAGCTTCATGCCTCAGCCGCTTTAACCCCAGGAAATAGCCCTTTGTTCCCATTGTATAGGAAGTTGGATGAACCCCAGAGCAGGTCTGGGTGATTAGACAAATGAGAATTCTTGACCCTACTGGTACTCAAACTCTGTACCCTCTGTTGTCCAGTCAATAGTGAGTCACTATACCAACTACGCTGTCCTGGCTCCTGTGTTAATACAGGGATACTATAAACGATTCATTCGTTTTTAAAACGCTATATTTTCCAAAGCATTACACGTACAAATATGATTGCTATACAGGGTGTCCCAGGAGGAATGGACCAAACTTCGGGAGGGTGTTCCTTATGTTAAAGTATGCCGATATAACCCAAAACACCTATGTCCAAAGTTGAACGGTTATGGAGATAATGNTAGCATCATCCTGTCAATGGTCATTACTGCAGCATCGATGCGTTACCTCAGCTCTGCTAGTGTTCTTGGCAGTGGGGGTACGTATACACGATCCTTAACCTTTAACGTACAGACTTTTAAATTGCCAGGAGCCCTGTATGGCCGGACTTTAAA
>NW_019731216.1:29223-36198 GCF_002891405.2 Cryptotermes secundus | reverse complement strand
ACAAGTTTTACAAATGAAAATTAACTGTGAATATTTTGTCATGAAATGCAAAACATACACATTATTATATATGTTATGAAGTTCCGAAGGACTTACCCATTGTTTCTTCTTCAATCTTGAATCATGATGATATTGCAGATATGATCACCCTATATACAATAATATTTTGTTCAGGCTGTACGCGAGTTTGAACTGCGTCACTTCAGAGTTTAGGCTATGTCACACTCTGACGCGCGTGTGCCCTCTCTCGAAACAGTCCTCCACACAGAGCGCAACGTTACACTATTTACAGTAGTAGGCCGTGGTTCTGCGCTTCTTACTCTGAGAATACGACAACGTCTTTGTTTTCCTTTGGCTGGCCAGTGTTGTGAATGTTTCACCTCCAGTCGACTCAGTTGGGCCCCAGATGAACTTGGCCTCCCCCTAGAAACGCCACTGACTGTGATATTCGCCTCATGCGACTGAAGAATCAAATCCTGCACCAATATTTCGCGGAACTTTTTGTGTGTCATCTGTTGATTCCCCTTGGAGGACCAGTGAAGTCTATTACCTTTGGCGAATCCCCGTGTCTTCTTTCATGAAACATAACATTTTCTTGACCTTGGGCTGCTGCTGATGATGATGATGGTGATGATGATGATGATGATGATGATGAGGAGGAGGAGGAGGAGGAGGAGGACGAGGACGAGGACAGCGTATCTGCTCGAGGTTCAAAGAACTGATTGATACCGTCTAGCTCTTCATCAGATTCCTCTTCCATCAACATTTCCTCCAGCTCTTCTGCATCGAGAATTTTGGAATATCGGGCACTTTTTTGAGGTTCCATCTTGGGGGAGGGGGGTTTCCAGCAAAATCGAATAAATTATGATGATTCACAGAGACTCACAAAATAGTGATGCAAAGTAACTGTAATAGTATGGTACAATAGGCCAGAAGTGGCAGCAGTACAAGAGACTTAGTCCCACCACACTAGCAATAAAAATAATAATTGTAATAGTAGTCGAAAAGGTGCCATTCCGACACTGATACGGAAAGTCACAGTGACGAAGATGCCTTCTACTCACAAACAGATACTGGCTCAGTGAGTTTATACCTCTTCCGAGACACAAAATAATATAAACAGAAATATATGAGAGTGACACTAACTTTTTAAGTGAAAAAGAAATATAACACAATCCGACACTGACTTCCTAACTGATAATTCGCCACTGATAACCAGTCCTTGAATGCGTCACACTTCCTTGAAAGCTCTGGAAGCACTGATCTGTAAGCACCGACGAATATTTCCTCTTCAGTTCGCAGAACAAAGCTGGGCTACATTTGGCTCACCAGGTCATAAACAGTCATATATAAACATAAATAGTTTCGAAATCAGGACCGAGATAAACGATTTGTTTGTTCAGAGCTAAGGAATGAACCACTGACATGACTTCACGTGAGTTTCTTTTGGTTTCAAACCCAAGGTCAAACTGTCAGCACTCCTAAAGAGTGCACGTGTCCTGCGACACATATACGTGTCATTCGGCCAACTCTGGTCCCTGCTTGCGACATGTATACGATTTATTCGGCCGTTAAAGGTTAATGTACCCCCAAAGGAAGAAGTCACAAGGCGTTAGATCAGGTGATCTGGGGGGCCAAATGAACAGAGCTACGTCATCCTCACCAACACGCCCAATCCAGCGATGCCGAAGTTCATTGTTTAGATAGCGATGAACATTACAGAGTCCACCGCAAAATGCTTCGTTTACATGGCGGTTCTTTTCCGTACTCTTTTGAATGCGCGTCGCACTGCTATAACAGATGAACATCTCGCATATTCCAACAAACAAAAACTCTTTTTCTTGCTTTGTCACTATTTTGTAAAGGCACTGAACTCATGCTGCCAACTGGTCCACACAATACAAACTTGGTGAGTTTACGGTTCTTTTTATGTATCAGTCATATTTGTACGTGTAATACTTTGGAAAATGTAGCGTTTTAAAAACGAATCATTTATAGTAGCCCTGTATCATGAAAGATTCATGTTGCTTTGGTGAATGATTTGCCTCATAATTTGTTTTCTTATATCATTTGCCTAACTTTTTGTGACTAAAAATTGATATATCATGGTTCTGGTGTGTTCAGGTGATAGGAAGACATGTGATGAACTAAAAAGCACAGTAGTAGTAAACTGTGTGAGCATGGAGGGAACAGCTCTGGAGTCTTCCTTGCATGCGTTGCTGAGTATCTACAGAATTTCACTACCAATTACTTCAAAAATATGATACAAAGTTACTACATATTGTAAAAATTACTGAAAATGACCTGTTTCTGCCTGCCATTATGTAAAACGGTTTGCAACAAATTGTGAAGTTTCTCCTTAGAAACTGATGTTATTTCATACATAAGAGGTCCCGCAGTGTGAGCATTATTCTTGCACATTTTTCTCTTCATTGTGCCCTAGAGAAATCTTACTGCATAATCTGGTTTATCTCATGCATGAATATTATTTTGTACATCTCAAATTTAGATAGGTTTGTAGCTTGGAATACAGATTCCAGTGAAACACCAGATTTTAAGCCCAGAATCTTAATCAGTTTGTAAGGATTAACTTTTGTCTGTGCTTGAATGTCTTGGAAGAATGATTCCCATCCTTTTTGAGCATGAGGACCCCTTCTTAATTCCGCAATGTTCGTGAACCCACATTTGCTAATGATCGTGCTTCTTGGCTCCATTAATTGGGAAAGTACATAATGAGAAAAGACTATTACAAGCTCAGCCGATGTAATTTAATTCACAGTTTATTCATCACAGCAGCATTACATAGATTGAAAGATAATGGTATATGTACAAGACACAATTAGTGTGTCTACAGGAGGTATATTTGCATGTTTATGCAGAGCCAATTGATGTGATGGCTGGTGCTGTGTTACAGCATTCAGGGATTGGGTATCAAATTGAAGCAATGATAATTTCAACCTTAAATCTGGTTCCTAATCAGCTTGGTTCAGTATTTCAATTTAAATGCAACAAGCACAGAAAATTCACTTTCGTTAACATACACTAATGGAAAAGGCATTTAGTACATCACACTTCTGGGTATTCAGAACAAACATGCAGCTGATCCATAATTCCAAAGCATGGCATCTGAAGTTCATGTATGCAGTGATTTGCAAAAGAGAAAATTCTTAGTCACATTTCCATTAAACTCATGTCCAGGAGATGACAGAATATTGGATTGGATTCATGAAGTTGAAGAGCATAGAAGCGACAGGTGCATATTTTTAACATTCTCGGCTATCATTTCAATTCATCTTGTAACTGTGTTATTGGACAACAAACTGGTCAAGTAGTGGTTGATTTTGTCTCTACAGAGAGAGTTATGATGCGTCCTGTGATTGATAATCCTGCCAGCTACAACATTCATGCTGTTATCCACTTTCTTCATGCTAAAAACATGAGTGCTGCAGAAATACGTCATGAATTGTGTGCAGTTTACAGTCAAAATGTGAAGAATGAAGAAACTATAAGGAAATGGTGTAGAATGTTCAAATGTGGGTGAACAAATGTTCATGATGAAGAGCGAAGTGATCGGCCATCTGTAGTGAGTGAGTGATCGTGTTCAGAGTGTCGCTAAAAAGTTTGTGAAAAGTGGCACTTCACAATTTCAGAAGTTTTATGTGAATTTCCACAAATTTTGTGCACTGTTCTCTACGAGATTATCACAATTGGGGTAGGTCATTACAAGTTTTGTGCAGGATGGGTCCTGAAAATGCCCACAGGTGTGCACAAAACATAGAGAATGGCTTCAGCTTTGACTTCTTTGGTTGATACCTCAAAGATGCCTATGAATTTCCCAATCACATTGTATGAAGTACAGGTGGTGGAACCAGGGTTTTGTTTGTGGATGTTGAAACCAAAGGGCAGTCAAAGCATTGGATTCAGACACACACACCAAACAATCCGAAAACATTTAAACAAACTTCTTCTGCCAGAAAGCTGATTGCAGCTGTTTTCTGGGACAGGGAAGGAGTGCTGATGGTGGAATTCATGCAACAAGGGACCACAATATCAGAAGTATATTGCAGAACACTAAGAAACTTGCACAGGGCCATTCAGATCAAATGGTGTGGAATGCTGACATCTGATATAGTGCTTCTCCATGACAATTTGTGTCCACATTCAGGTGCTTGCACTCGAGCACTGCCGGAGCATTTCATCTGTGAGTTGTTGGACCACCCTCCTTACAGCCCTGATCTCTCTCTGAACGACTACCTGTGTACCTACCTGAAGAGCTGACAGGGATCACAGCACATCAGCTGTAATGAGGAGTTGATGGAAGGTGTCAAAAGATGGCTGAGCTCACAGGCGGTCAATTTCTTTGACATAGTAATACAAAAACTAATTCCCTGATATAAGTGCTTCAGTGCTTACATTGAGAAGTAGCTGAAGTATATATAGACAGTATGCGCCAAAGTATTCAGTACTGAAATGAAAAGACATCCTGTTGATACCACTGTCTATTCATGTGAAGGCCCCTTGCATGACAGAACCTTCTCAAATCCTGAAGAAATGGTCCGATCACCATTTCCCTGTAGCGTTCTTTGGTGATGGTAAGAGCATTGCCTTCCTCATCCTCAATGAAATAGGGGCCTAATATACCGTGTGCTGAGACAGGACACCATATCATCACACGTGTACTATGTACCGGTTTCTGTATGATAAAATCTGGCCACTCAAAACCAAGGAAGCGAGTTGTCTTGTGACCACATCCATATGAGTGGAAATAATACTCAACTATGAATACTTTTTCCTCTGTCGAGAGACCCATTTCCAACAGCAACTGCATGGCACAACTTCCTTTTCACTACTGGGAACACGTACGGCTGGAGCTATGGCCCGTCGACAGATGCACATATGTGTTCGAGATGCGCGAGTTTCAGTACTGCATTTTTGGCGCATACTGTATTATGTGTATATAGTAATTTTTCGTTTTTTCTCATTCGTTGTTTTGTTAACAGCTCACCTTAGGCTATTTTCTGAATAGCCCTCATATTTGCAATTTCTTTCACTGCTGGTAAAATTAACTCTTCTCTGATGGTGTGAGACTTTTCTGTCCTTTCCATTAGAAAAGCTACCTGATAAGAAGCTTCCACTGCCTTTGAATTACCACTACCTGTAATTGCATGATGCACAACTTTGGTACTTTCTTTAATTGTTTTAAATACATTTGAAAAGATTCCAGTGATTTATTTGCAGTTGCAGTGTTTGGTTTCCATATGTCATCAAAGTTTGGTAGGGTTTAAGCCTCCTTTGTAAGCATCTCGTAATACATACAGTTGTTTTTGCTAAACTTCAGAACCTGTTCACATAACACCAGTCTTAGGTAGTTGTAATTGTATTTCCACAATTTGTGTTTACTTTGCTTGTGCTGTAGATTTACACTGAAATGTAGCATTTTCATTTGGTTCTTTCCTTTTCAGTATGCCTGTTTTCAGTCACTGATCCCTTATCAGACTTTGGCGGCCACTGGAGTCAGACTAAAAAAACAAAACAAATAATCTGAGATTACTATTTAGCATAGTAATTAGCCTGGGAGAATGAAAATCATGGATGCAAGAAGAGCAGAAGACACCTTTGTGGAAGCAATTATTGCAGTTGGAAACATGTATAGCAATCATTCAGCCACAAAAAAGAAAACTTACCTGTAGATGTAGCAAGCAAACGGTTGATGCCATCCATTTCCATTGTCTGAGGAATTCAGGCCTCAAGGTAGAAAAATCTGAGCAAGCGTAGCTTTCTCGTTCTGCTGTATTGATCACACTCAGTTGACTGTAAACAAGTGAGCCATTGCTATATCTCTTGCAGACAAAACATATTTTACCTCCTGTTCATGATGTTGCTACATTTCCTCCTTTGACTTTATTGTGTTTGGGGGCATGGGGTAGGGTTAAGACTACCAGTATCTGGGCTCAACAGCATTGAATAATAGCATGACTGATGAATTGAAAAGGATTTGAATGCATGCAGTCATGGTCTGATTTATGCCAGCTGGAACTGAGAACAATGAAAAATATGTAGGATTTGAGGTTCTCACAGCGGTGGATATGAAGAGTTCTGTCTCTGTGCTGTAATGCCATGTAGTCTGTTGAAAGTCGATCAGCGTCAAGCTCAGCCTGGTGCATGCTTCATTCTGATTTCTTGCTTGGCTCTGAAGATGGAAGCGACATGTTCTTCTGAAACTTTGGTTGACTTAAGTGGACTACAAATATGGATTGAAGAAATCTTTGTGCGCTACCCAAGTAATTGTCTCAGTTTACAAGGATGAGCCGAAGAGAACGTCTCAAAAATTTGTTTATGCACTGTGTGGTAGAAGATGGTCAATTTCAGCAGTGTTGCACTTGTTCTGCTGTTTTGCAATAATTGATAATGAACATCTGTTAAGCATTGAGTGTCAGTGGTGCATGTGTGGAAAATCCCTTGACCATTGCCTCTGCAGTTATGCAGTACACAGTCCCACTGTTTCTCAGGGCATGTTATTGTTTAATTTGAACACACCGTTTTGCTACTGACAAATAATGAAAAATGTATGCTGTTGATGGCTAATCCTGCTAACAGCAATTGTAATCCTATTCAGGGTGATTGGAGTATTATGGTCATACTTTGGGAGGTTGGTGGAAAATGTGGATAAATTGTTGTTTATCATTCATTCATTCATCTGTAATCTGTCAAGACGACAGGTCCACAGTCTCTTCCAAAACAGTTCCTCCACTTGATGCGATCTAGAGCTTTCTCCTTCAAATGAGAATATCCTCTTCAGTCCCCAAGGTCATCCAGCATCGTCTTACGTCTTCTTCCTCGTCTTCTTGTCACTTCTATCCGCCCCTCTATCTTTCCTTCAATAACTTCTTTTAGAAGGCAGTTACCGGGTAAGATATGACCAATCCAATTAGCCTTCCGTTTTCTTATTTCGTGTAGGATATTCCTCTGCTCACT
>NW_019731216.1:7955-27687 GCF_002891405.2 Cryptotermes secundus | reverse complement strand
TGAGTTTCTCTTCTAGGGTCTCTTGCACACTTTGTCTTTGAGCATATAACTTCTCCAAATCCCATCTGGGTCTGCGCTTTCGAAATCCTATAATTTTCTTCAACCTGGTTCGGAACTTGGCAACCAGTAAGTTGTGGTCAGAGTCAATATCTGCCCCAGGAAGCGTCTTCACATCCTTCACACTATTTCTGAATCGATGTTTCACAAGGATGTAGTCCAGCTGATGCCTCCTCCAATCCCCAGGTGCCTTCCATGTGTAAATTCTTCTCTTTGGCTTCTTGAACCAAGTTTTGGTAACAATCAGTATTTAAATTGAAACATATGGAAATGTGTTCCTTCCGATATTATGTGGAACTCTGGTTATCTCTATAGATTTGTGTCATAAATAGGAAAACACTGATTTATTTTAAGGTAGAGTTTAGAGTGCATGTAAGGACAATTGTTGGTAGTTTAATGATGCTAAGTGCATCAGCCACCACAGGGCTGGTGCTGTGGCAGGGCAAATATTGGTGGCGTGACTTTCAGTGTGGGACATGTGGCTAGGGTAAATTAAGAATGTTGCTTCCTTGGACAGTTTCCAGTAATTATGTATTAAAGTTATGTAGGCAGAAGTATTGACATATCTTTACTTTACAATAAGATGATCAGATGCAGCTGTTCTATATCTTTATATCCCTTCTGCTCTTCTATTGAAACATTGTACTGTTGCACATTGAGTTATTGTCTGTTGCATTTTGCCTGGCTTTTCCTAAGTATACCCTCGTGTTGTAAGGTAGCCAGTTTTCTCACACAGTGTAAATATTTATACAAAATTTTTTATACTTCTTATGAGTATGTTGCTTGAAAATAACCATGTAGATTTGAGCACATACGTTATTCAGCCTATCAGGGAGAGATGTAATTTTCCTGCCTGTCATGGTTCTTGTCAGTCATCTCTGGCTGTTTCATATTGTTCGTTGATTCATGTCTAGGGAAGTTGTCTGAGAGCCTCTTGAAAATTCTTTTGATAAGAGGGACATTGGCTAGTTGCATGATTTTGCACTGTGTTCATACTCGTGGTACAACTAATAGACCAGTAGATGACAAATGGAACACACCCAGATCACAGCAGATGCTGGATGGTTGCACACTGTGTTCATACTCATGGCATAACTAATAGACCAGTAGATGACAAATGGAACACACCCAATCACAGTAGATGACAAATGGAACACACCCAGATCACAGCAGATGCTGGATGGTCCAAGTTATGCAGGCATTCCTTGCAACGCCCTCAGAAATATTCACATTCAGGTGTTGCATTTACTTCTTGGAAATGGAGGTAATTTGATGCTGGAAACCATAAACTTTAAACCCTGGTCTTTTCTGCAAGATATGTTTGCGATTTTAGAAAAGAATATTCAAGTCAATCTCTGATTTCATCCGGTTTCTCTTCAGTTTGCTCAGGATCTTGATTTGGTTCTTTTTTTGTCCAGTAACGACCCTGCCAAAATGTATGTATGGTTGTATGGATAGTTTTTATATGGAACTGTAGCATTCTGAAATCTGTATCAGAATCTTTTTTGTACTGTCCACATGGGTATAGTACATAAATACTTGTCTCAGAGCATAACTGAGACATGACATTTCAACTTGAGAAGTAACCTGATACTCACAGCTGGGAATGACATGAATAGGTTCAGTAACTTAGGAAAGGAAAGCACAACAGATTTCGGTGTAGGTCAGTAGAGAAACTGTCATTACCTCTGTGCCAAATGAGACTGCAATAGGCTGGCTTGAAAAGTGTGCTATTTTAATGACATGTTTACTCGATGCAAGTCCTATTGGACTGGGAATTGGCTGTTGAGAATACCAGATGCTCATTGGATGCAGCTTAAGTGTGGTAAAGAATATGTAAAAGTCTGAGGCCTTTTGTGAGATTACATAATATGGTAGTTTGTTGGATGAGGGGCTGATAGCCGCATCCAAGTCTCAAATGCTTGAGAATAACCTCTTTTCAGTTTTCTGTTACTACTACTTTTTCACCATATTCACAGCTACTCTCTGCATGTGGAGAGTTGCCTCAGCTTGCACTTTTAGAATGTGCTGGGTTGACTAAGGACCCATATAACTTGGTGCAGTTTTATGCAGAACATCTCATGCTCCACTTAGCCACGTAAAGTGCATTCCTTGATAATTCTGCATATAGCTGTTCAGCAGTCTTGGATTTGTGACTGGAATATGTACCTCGGAGCTGTCTTTGTAAATGTACTCAGTGGTATGTGAAAGGTCATCAAGTCAGAGTTGTGGCCAAACTTTTCGTACCAGTAGTTGAATGGTAGATGTAATGTGTCTGAAATAAATGTATAGTGAAACTTAAGTAAGTCCTATGAATGATGCCTAAATGTCTTTTTAGGAGTAAAGGTTGTCTCCACAAAATCAAGAAAAGGAATGGCAAGAAATTGAAAAGGGATGGTTGTGAGAAGGTAGAAGAGGTTTAAGATATTTTGTCCACTGAACAGGAGCAGTGTTTGAAGAACCTGGAAATCTGTCGCAGTTCCTTTGTTCATATCTCTTGTGGACCCCCATAATCTTCTTGAACCACTGTTATCATATCCTGTCTCATTGAGTGCCAAGTTACGTTTGCAGTTTTTGCAGAATTCTTAACTTAGCTAAGAATGTACCAGTGGGGTGGGGGGTGTCAGTAAATAGTGTCACGGGAAGTTCTCTTGCTGTGTTGCTGACCATAATACTAAGTTTTACACTCCATGATTTTTTGGGAAATTTGCCTTCCTTGCCTTGCAGTATACCTCAATTTAATTAAGAAAGATATAGAAAGGGCTTGTTTTAAATCCAGATGTTTTTTCTTTCTCTTGCAGTCCAGTAAACAGGAGTACTGTTGGCCAGCAGCAGTACCATCCTCAGCCCCAGAGAGAACAGCGAGACAGAGAACCTGCACACCCCAGGGAACAGCAGTCCCGTGACCAACCACCAGTATGTTTCATTATGGCAGACCCTCACCCAGCTAGTATAGTCATGCTGTGACTGAAGTGATTAGACATTGGCTGTTCACCACAGTCCCTTACAAAGGCATTGTGGGATTTATAGTCGGCAAAACAGTTCTAGGGCCACTTCTGTTCAACAGAATTTGAGTTCGCCTAGCAGTCGTCATTCTACCAGTGTGGTCCCGTTCATTTAACCCAGATGGTTAACATAACCATACTGTAGCATGTTCCATGTTAGGTGATTCCCTTGTCATCACGTCATGGCGTGTCCTCAGGTTGCAGATGGAGGGCAGTTGCGACTGTATTGAATAAGCAGTCGCCGACAGTTGATAAGGGATGGTCCTCCACCTTGGGTTGGGTGTGGGGGTACCAACTCCTCACTGTAAAAAAATAAGCTTCTTAACGAAAATTTGCAAGAAGCCTCGGACCTAGACGGATTCCTTGGATAAACAAACTAAATGATATAAAATGGGTATGTTAACACGGTTGTGGACCTTCAGGTTCTATAGAATGCTGGGAAGTTCTTGAGTAGCTGCACAGTTGGCACTTTCTCAAGAAGGTCTCAGCTCCATGAGTGAGTGATGAGTAATGGTGTACTGTTGTCAGAAACCTTCAGCACCAGATGGCTAAGACTTTCCAGTTTCTGCATCACCATCAGATAGGCCATAAAGTTTGCTTTGAAACTCTTATGTGTTCTTATAGTTTCCTATTTACTCCCTTGGGACCTGAAAATGTAGTTTGCTATGTTACCACAAGAAACTTTTAATGATGTTCGAAACACATCACACGTACACTTATTTATTTGTGTATGATTTTGAATTGCACATTCTTTTGAGTTTAACTGTGCAATTTGGCTAGTAGATCATTTTGATACTTTAGGAGTATTGTATTTGTGGTAGTTAGCAAAATATAATTATCATTGCACTTTGGTTTAAGTAGCAGAAACGCAGTTCTGTGATGTTTCTGCTAGTGTTGCTGTTATTTTCCTGAAGTAGTATTTTCATAAATGACATTTTTCAATGTTCTGTACAAGTGTTCATATTTAATATTAAATTGTTAGGCCCCTCTGCCTGAGCGGGCTTCGCAGCAACAACAGCAACAACCACAGGCACCAGGGCGTGGTGGTTGGGTGAACCGTGGTGGCATGCGACGTGGCAGAGGTCGAAGTGGAACCTCAGGTAGTGGTTTCAGCAGGACACCAGGCTCTGGACAACAGACTGGTACTAGTGGAAAGCCCAAGAACATCATCAAGTTCGAGAATGACTTCGACTTTGAACAAGCCAATAAAGAATTTGATACGCTCAGGAGTCAACTGGCAAAAACCAAAATTGGTAAGGCTCTACTTTATATTTGAGTGTTATGTGTGTGTTATTGTATTTGTTTTGTATTTAAAAGGTATTAAAATGTGTAAGCTTTTTCAGATTTTTTATTTTGATCTTCTTGCTCGACTAGAGTTAGTTTGAAATAAACCTTTGTTACTCAGAAAATTTAAAAAAATTAGGCTTTCTTTCTTAAAGTTTTGTAAGCTTGGATCTAGCAGATATCATAATGGTTGGTGGTGCTGTATGTTGTTCATACAGAAATCCAGTCTTTTCTTCATCTGTCTTTGGTCTTTAACTCTGGAATCCTTGAGTTGTGATGAGGATGTGACAGTAGTTCTGGCAAAATTTAGCAATGAAGTATGTGCTTAGACTTACTGAACTTTACCAGCAACTTTTATCATTACAAATATGTGTAAACCACAAAAAATATTTCACATGGAATTATGTGTTACGTGAGTGTTATTTACAACTGGAAGCATGTGACATTTTAACTTTCACTAGGAAATAGGGGATTAATGATTTCACTCCTGTAGGTTAGTGGCTGGATTCTGAGTTACTGCTCTTGGGATTTATGTTATAAACCATGTGAAGGTAGGGCCCCTGGACCCTTACATGTGCCAACACAGTTGTGCAGTGCGTGGGTGATAAAGTTTAAGTGGTATATTGTGGAATGAGACTGGGAGGTGATGTAGTTACTAAACCTCTGCTATCTACTGCACTGGGAGTGAGCAGCTGCATCCACATGTACAGCAGTCATAATTATTTTTAAGATTTGTTTTAAATGGTCTTGTCCCATGTTTAATGAATAAAGTTACTGTTCTAGGTTTTTCCATATTATATCTTAAAGTAATATTTCTTCTGATCAGCTTTGAAGCTTGTCACTATGTAACCCTCATCCCAGTTCTCTTGCAGTCAGCTGTCCACTGTCAGTTTCCAAACTGTAGTGAGCATGTAGTTACTGTAGGATTCTGACGATGGTGTATAACACACTGATATATTGGGTTTTCGGACTTTATCCATCGTCCTGGTTTTTAAGATAACTAATAAAAACATGACATTTCGGAAACTGGATCTGTTTCCGTCCTCAGGTGAAGGAAAACACCTATTCTGTTGGGTCCGTTAGAAAGAGCTAGCCTCAATCACTGCTAGCTCTCTCTAACGGACCCAACAGAATAGGTGTTTTCCTTCACCTGAGGACGGAAACAGATCCAGTTTCCGAAACATCGTGTTTTTATTAGTTATCTTAAAAACCAGGACGATGGATAAAGTCCGAAAACCCAATATATCAGTGTAGTGAGCATGTTGGAATTATTGCTTGGCTTATCCTTTGGTCCAGAAGTGGAAGTGATACTTTCCTCCGAAATGTTGGGCTGTCTCACAGTTATGTGGTTTTGCAACCCAGAAGGCTGTATTTGCTCTGCTACATAGCATGGAGCCAGATGTGTTGTATGTGGGTGCGATCCATTATGCTGGAAATATGCTTGTGCCTGTTTTATTAAAGGCACGTCTTCTAACAAGACCAGCAGTTCATGTTTCAAAAAGGCCACAGAGATTACACCAGTCAGCCTTCCTTCCAAGAAGAATGCTCCAATGAGCTGACTGTTAATTACAGCACACCATACATTAGCAGAAAATTCATTCTGAAATTTGCTTCCAGCATACTTTGTGGAGTCACATCCAACCATAAATTGGAGTTTGTTATATTATTTACCATTTCATAGGGAAAAGAGCCACATCAGTGAATAAGCTGTATGTGGTCAGACACAAAAAAAGACAAAGGCTAACCCTATAGCTTGGGAACCTAGAGTGAGAGGTGGGAGGGTAGAGACAAAGAGGTGGTTATAGAGCATGTTCTAACCTGTCACTGTGAGAGAGCACTCAAGTCCATAGCATTACTCGGTACAAGTGGATGCATGTTCAAATATAGACATTTTCTTACCCTCTGTCAGAAAATGTTAGAGAACAAGAATGAACAGTGAGTTAACATTGAGTTTCTTGTGAAACTGAAGAAATCGACAACAGAAACTTTCCAATTGTTGACTGAGGAAACCAAGCGACAGTCAATTCAGTGGAAGGCAGCAATATCTCCAAGGCAAAAAAAAAATATCACTCAAGAGTTGTTCGAAGTTCAAGACCATATTAATTGTTTTCTTCAATATCCAGGGTATTATAATGGCAGAGTGCTCTCCACTTTTAAGAAGACAATTTTGGTTTCTAATTTTGTCCCTTCATGTATTATGTAAGGATACTGAGATATCTCCTGTAAAGTAAATCTGATATTGAATTTACATTGTTATGTTGCTTCTGCATTTTGTTGTATTATTAACTTAGTTTCCTTGTTTTAGAAAAATAAAAGTAGGCTTGTGTGAACACCATGCTAATTGTGTGGGTCTGTATATCCCCTGTTAACTTTTGAATGCCTGAACCAATCTTTATGAAACTTGGTATGTCATGGTACCTGAGCCAGTCTTAGTGTCTGTATGTGTATCCCTCTATCATTGCTAGGCAGAAGCTCAGTAAAAACGTTGCCATGGGAATAAATCCACATGCAGCAGTGGAAGAATTGTTGGATACGTCATTTTCTGTGTAGTCAGTGTTGTTTCACAGGAAAGTAGGTTCTTTCCTTTATGTTAGGTGTCACTAAACGTTGCCATGGGAATAAATCCACATGCAGCAGTGGAAGAATTGTTGGATACGTCATTTTCTGTGTAGTCAGTGTTGTTTCACAGGAAAGTAGGTTCTTTCCTTTATGTTAGGTGTCACTTTTATGTCCAAAAACCCAGTAATTCTATATGTCACTTATCGCGTGGTTTACAGTTTGTTACCATTTTGGCAAGGCAGTAGCATAGTTGGTTAAGGCACTGTGCTACAAGCTGGAAGGTCATGGGATCGAATCCCGATGAGGTGGACTTTTTCAATTTACCTAATTCCTCCAGCTGCAATATGCCCCTGGGGTTAACTCAGCCTTTAACAGAAATGAGTACCAGAAATATTCTTAGGGGTAAAGTGCGGCCTGCGCGTAAGGCTGACAACCTTACTGCCATCTGTGCCGATTTTCTAGAAAATATGGGAACCTCAACATCTCACAACCCTATGGGCCTCCATGGCCTGTTACAGGGATATCTTTACTTGCTTACTTTACCATTTTGGCATATTATCAAGGGAGTCACTGTTATATTTTGTGATCCTAAACTTTCTGAGGTGGACTGTTGTGGTTTGGAAGTTATGCTCACTCTTGATGATGGCTATCATAATATTCCATGTTTTTGTGTTTAGTACTGTTGCTGCACATATGCAAGAAGCTAACCACTGTTTGAAATTGAAATGTTACAGACTCAGAACCTGTTATTGCAGGTGATGGGAAGGTGAATGATGACAGTGAGAAGAAGGATGACTCTGGAAATGAGACTGGTGCTGGAGAGGGTGAGCAAGAGGAAGAACCACAGATCTTCTATGACAAAAAGAAGTCCTTTTTTGATAATATTAGCTGTGAGGCTGTGGAGAGGAGCAAGGGGTGTGTGTTCTGTATTAGTGTAGAGTAACATAAAAATCTAAGTTACATGTCACTTTTTTTTTTATTATTGCTAGTATGGTGGGACTAAGTCCCTTGTACTGCAGCCACTTGTGGCCTCTTGTACCAGCCCCAGATGATAGGTGAGGGTGATTGTGGAGCAATTGGTGGAATGAAGATTGGCAGGGGAAACCGAGGTACTTGGAGAAAACCTGCCCCGATGCCACTTTGTCCACAACAAATCCCACTTGACCAGACCCCTGGATCGAACCTGGGCTGCCGTGGTGGGAAACCAGCGACTAACCACTTGAGCTATGGCACCGCCTACTTATCACCTTTAAAAAAAGAATAAGGGTGGAGATATGTGATGATGGTTGGTAGTGTTGTGAAGTACAAAGTATGGGAAAGAAAGCAGCCATGACCTATTGACATTTGCCAGGAATGACGGTGGGATGTTGCTGTTAGTCCTGATCTGAATAGTCCATGCTTAAGGCAATATTGGAACTTCCTGGATATAAATCAGGCATGTGAATGCTGAGGTAGTCTGGTCATTGAGATAAGAACATAGAATTTTATTATTTTATTGGCTAGAATACAAGGACATTGCATTACACTATTAACTTATTGTCCATACATTAATGTGAATAGCTGTGACCAAGTTATAATACCATTTCATTTTTTAACCCAATTAGATGAATGCATTTAATTTACTACAGTCGAAATGAAAACAGCCCTCTTTGTAAGCTAGGTAGGAACTGTACCATTTGTAGTTCCCACACATATGAAATTACACTGATGCCGCAGGTCTCGTTTCATTATAGAGATCGTGAAAGGAAGTTCACCATTTTGTAGGTATGAGAAACAGGTACATCAGTTTGCTTGGGTTTAGCATGTAATATATTTTCTTTATCTTCTTCAATATTGTGAACAATGTCAAAGAAGTTAATCCATACCACCTTTGTATTTTGCTATTCCACGAGTTACTGACCCAGCACATACATATTCAAGTTGGAGCTCTTCTGTTTTGTTGCTGTAATTACTAGTTTTCAAAATTTTTGCCATTGTCACAAACCATTGCCCCATCATAGGTCAGTTGAAGCTCAGGGGAGAGAGAAGTCCATGTCACTGGAAGGGAAGGGACACATAGTGCTGCTATATTTTACAATTTAACTAGCCGAGGCAGTGTAGTGAAGTTCGGGGAATGTCACATGATATACATTTCTCAGTGCTTAAAACTTGGAAGGGATAAGCTGTTTTCCATGTATGTAACATTAGGAAATGAAAGTTCCAGTTGTTTATGTTGTTATAATGAAGTCCTTATTCTGTCACAAATTCTTTCTGTGTTCAGCCTATGTAGGCACCTTTTGATATCAACTGCAAATGTCTTGGAACCATCTAGTACATTTATTCTGTATCAGATATAGTTCTGTCACTTCTAATAATGTGATAAATTAATTTCTCATATCGTAAAATCCATTCACCGTGTTTGCAGCCGCTGTGGGTATAGAATGTCTTTATGTTCATTTTTCCACATCATGAGGGAGAGAACCAAACTGCCTATAATTTGATCTAGTGCACATATAAAGTTAATAAATTAGTATATTGGTGGAATAAATATAGTTGGTTGGTTGGTTGGTTGGTTGGTTTCCAATGATTGCATTTGGGATCATTTAACCCATTTTGCTTCTTGCCTACCAATAGAGAGCACTCAAGTTCTTGCTTTGTTGCAAGATATTTTAGTACACAGTACTTTGTGGTAAATTTTGAAAGGGAAATTGTGACTTTTACAGCCAGGGTTTTTTTATCCACTTTGTTGACAACACTATATTTAGTTCTAGTCATGGTGGAAGAACCATCCATCATTTAACACACAAGATTGTTTAGTGGAAGTTCATAAAAGTTGAATATTTCTCCAATTCACAGATGATGATTTTACCCGTAGGAACACAGTGGAGTGGAGGTGCTGTTGAGTAGGCTTGAAACCTTTACTAAATGCTTTTAATTTAAATCATTGGCAATGTTATTCATGTGTTCAGCTACTTCATTTCTAGTAAGGCTGATGTTTTTTTATGCTTCCTTTTATCGGGGAATGTAATTTCAGTATCACTCAAGTACTCTTGAATGAATGAGATGCGTAACTGGCTTTCACTTTGCTTTGATTGCTGCTGCTTGTGTTTTACTAACTGCTTGGAAAATATTTTGTTGCTTTTTTAGCATACATTTTAATTCTGACAGTGCTCATGTCCCTGAAAGTATAGTGTCTTTCCTTAGGAGTTCCATAATTGTGCCTGATATTGTGGTCTTTGGAAATATTCGAAAATGAGACGTGCAATAGTTTCTATAACTTGTCTTGAAATATATGATCCTTTTCCTCTATTTTATGCATTTTATTTGAATGTGGCTTTGATAAAGGTATTGTTAATACATGCTACAGAATATGTCTCAGGACACAGAATGATGACCGCTGCTTGACCAGCAAGAAAATGAATGAATTGGGAGCTTTTACTATAATCCATTCTGATCTCCCACTCTTCTGCTCATTTTATCTCAGGCCAGACACTAGCTGGTGTGGTGGGTTTCCATTTCTCCGCTTTAGTTGTTCAGAGATTTTGACTGAACTAACACTGGCACCAAATCAGGGAAAGAAAGTAATGGTGAACAGTCAGTGTTTGGATGTGAATAAGCTTGTTGTGGCTTCACACATGACTTAATAATATGGAAAAGGCATTGTTGACTACACAGAGAATGAGGATGAGCCACAAGGCCTCTTGATACAACTGCCCGCTTGGGAGTCACCAAGAAAAATGAGGGGGCTGCACACAGGCTGTGGGCCACCAGTTTGATTTGTATGACAGTGTGTTTAGTGGCATCACTGTTGATAAATCTGAATCATACAATGTTGATGGAAATAAAGTTGAAAATTCGAGTGGTAAATGTGCTTGCCTGTTGGATTCATGGTTCATGGGTTCAAACCAGGCTGAGCTCAGTACATTTTTAAGGGCGATAAAATTCAGTAGCATCACTTCCTTTGGATGGAAAGTAAAGCTGTGGGTCCCATGTGATACATTCATGGCATGTAAAAGAACCCATATTCAGTCATGGACAAAGCTCCATGTTCTGCTCCTAGATGCCATTGCAGTTGCAGAACCACGGAGAGTGGAGTGGAAACAACTTCAAGTCACTGAATTCTACTAAAATACACTGGACAACTGGAACTGGTGGTGTCCAAGTAGAAAATGAATTACAAATACACCACCCACTTCAGATTGAAAAGCATACATGACATAATTATCAAAGTGTGGCATTTGAAACCAACCAACCCTTAGTGGCAAATACATCAGCAAGGTGAACGAGAGCTGCAGATATACATGTTGAGATTCGTGAGAGAGATTGGAGGAAGTGGTTTAGGCAGGTGAACGAAACTTAAGTGCTGTACAATCAATAAAAATAACTCACTTTCACTCTTATCATGTCCACTGAGTTTTTATGGGATTAAAGTATAACTTAAGTATTTTGATGGACAGAATTTTTGGAAATTAATGCACCAGTGTTACATATGAATTCAGAACTATCTGACTGCAGGAGATGCTTATGGTCACCTCTTATATAGTGATGACTGCCTCTGTGGTCTAGCGGTCAGAGTCCATGGCTACAGATCCAGAGGTTCCATGTTTAATTCCCGACGCTACCAGATTTTCTAAGAAGTAATGTGTCTGGAACGGTGTCCACTCAGCCCCGTGAGGATAATTGCGGTGCTATTTCAAGGAAATATTGGCTCTGATCTAGAAAACTGAGATTAACGGCCGTGGGGATCCATTGCACTGACCACATGACATCCTCTATCTGCAAAAATTGGCACTAACTTTGCTGATAAGCGGCGGTTGCTTGGTTGGTATAGTTCACTTGCAGACTACAGGGCATGGAGTTTATAGAGTTATGCCGATTAGTAGTGTTTACAGAATGAAGCAGACATGTTACTGGACAGTTTGCAGGTGATCAATGTAAGCAGGAAACTGTGATTTTGAATGGGAATCTTGAACCCCAGATGAATTGTAACATTTTGCATTGTGTATCAGGTGTAAAAGCTGAAAATACAAACAAATTAGTTGAAAGGGAGTTTGAGATTTTACAGAAGCTTTGTCATTATGATGATTCTAGAATTGATGAGTTTCTGAAAAGGATTATTTTTCCCTCAGAATAGGTGGAGTGCTGTAACATACATGAGAAATTGCTGGTGAGAATGTCATTGAATTTCTGAATTAGATTTTGCCTTCTTGATATTAGCCAGAAATGTATCAGATGTTCTGCAGATTTTTGTTTTATAACATTATGTTGAAATTATAAGATTTCAAAATTTGAAACGTATGTTAAGGCAGATACATATGTACATACCTCATTGCAGATTTAATTGCACACACCTTTATCACATGTGCATATGACATTGTAGGATCATATTATGCGATCCTGCTGAATGTGTGTTGCATTTCTGTTCCTGAGATAAAATAGTTTCCAGCTCCATAGCACTAGAAGGTTTGAAATTAGTGTCTTGATATAGCAACGGGCTGTGGGCTGGATGGCCGGGGTTCAATTCCTGCCAGGGGCTAGAAATTTTTCTCTTCTCCACAACATCCAGACCAACCCTGGGGTCCACCCAGCCACCTTTACAGTGGGTACCAAGGGCTCTTTCCTCCGAGGAGTAAAAGTGGCAGGGTTGTGAGACTGACCACACATTTGCATCTGGTGCTGAGGTAAAGAAATGGTGGAGCTGTACCTCTGCTCTTCCCATACATCTTCATGGCATGTTGCTTAATTAAGTGCAGAGACTTTACCTTTTTATTTGTATGATAGAGACTAATGATGTGTGTGTGTGTGCGCGCACAAATATGTGCGCATGTATGCATTTATGCATCTGTTCTTGCTGTAATGGAGTAGTCTAAAGGTAAAAGGGGGGGGGGTGAAGTTCTGCGTCTGCATAATTAAGCATTATAACATGAAGATGTGTGGGGGAGTGGAGGTGTAGTTCCACCATTCTTGACCTCTGTACTAGATGGAGGTGGGTGGGGCTTCATGCCCCGGTTGCTCTTCTCCTGGGGAAAGAGCCCTGGTACCCATTGGATAGGAGGCTGGGTGGGCCTTAAGGCTGGTCTGGACGCTATGGAGCAGAGTAAAAATCTTACCCCTGCCAGGAATTGAACCCCAGCCGGCAAGCCCATTGCTGTGCTGGCAGAGCTGTTGTATTTTAGTAGTTTGCATACATAATGATTGGTCTGTATATATATTTATTTTCAGTCGGTCTCAGCGAACAGATTGGAGGACAGAACGCAAGTTGAATTCTGAGACATTTGGTGTTGCATCAGCACGTCGTGGAGGGTATCGAGGAAGAGGTTACTATGGTAACCGCGGCATGGGTGGCGGTATGTACAGAGGTGGGAACTATCGAGGTGGCTACAGAGGTCAAGGTGTGCAGCGAGGTGGAAGAACCAATATGGCAAGTGGAAACACAGGAGGATCAACAGGCAATCCCCAGCAGCGTGCTCTCACTCAACAAAGTAAGTTAGAAACATGTGTATTATATTTACCAGATAGCAAGATGTTTTGTATTCTGTGTTGTAGCATCAGCAAAATTAAACCTGTTGTATAGTAAAAAATTTACTTAAAGCAGTAGCATAAGAGCGTAAAACATTTACATAATAGCAGAGGATCTGTGGTGTTTGATTAGGATGTGCAGTGGAATTCCAATGAAAGGTTTCTCAGTCTATTGTCTCCCCAAATTTTATGGTAATTTCTTTGGATTTGGCAAAAATGTCATACGCAGTGCGTGAATTACCTTATTTTAATGTTCCTTGACTTTTGGTTTTACCCAAATTTAGTGGAGGGCATGCAGTAGTGTAGTTGGTTGAGGCACTGCTACAAGCTGGAAAGTTGTGGGTTCAATTCCCGATGAGGCCATTGGATTTTTCAGTTGATCTAAACCTTCCAGCTTCACTATGGCCCTGGGTTTGACTCAGCCTTTTAACAGAAATGAGTACTAGGAATCTTCCTGGGGGTGAAGGGCTGCCAGCACATAAGGCTGACAACCTCTGCTATCTGTGAGCCAATTGTCTAGGAAATGTGGGAGCCTCGACGTCTCACAACCATATGGGCCTCCATAGCCTGTAACAGGGATAGCTGTACCTTTTACTTATATTTAATGGATGAAATTTCAGTTCCTACATGAAGTCTCTACCCTGATGTAGTGTTTATGCTAAACGTGAGGCCCTCAATTTGCCCATGTGTGGTATGTGCATACTGCTGTTTGCTCAAAGTCATCTTCTGCATTGTTACTTGTTAGGCTAGTGAGCAGTGCACTTGGGTGGTCATAGACTTGCTAGCAGTATGTGCTGTAGCATTATCATGATGGAAATATCCATATTATCCTCCTTTGGTTGTTGGTTGAAGGAGGATTTCAGAATACACAACTGATGCTGTTAACAATAATATTACTAATGCCATCTATTGAAGGTGAATGGGACTAATTAGAAAGTTTATGTGATGTGCAAGTTTCAGCTTGTTTGGTTGATGTAAAGTAAAGCTATCCCTGTACCAGGCTGTGAAGGCCCATAGAGTTGTGAGACATTGAGGGTCCCACATTATCTAGACAGTTGGCTCGAAGATGGCGGTAAGGTTGTCAGCCTTACGCGTCGGCCACACTTTACTCCCCAGGAAAATGATCTAATTAATTCCTGGTACTCATTTCTGTTGGAGGCTGAGTAAACCCCAGGGCCTAGTGCAGCTGGAAGGATTAGGTCAACCGAAAACAATCCAATGACCTCATCGGGACTTGAACCCGCGACCTTCCTGCTTGTAGCGTAGCCCCTCAACCACTACGCTACCGCGTGCTCCTTGTTTGGTTGACTGACATATAGGGATTACAGTTGTTTCGGTGAAATTAGTTTTTCTTTATGTCGAAGGTTTTGGCTACTGAAACGTTTGAAATTTTGAAAAGCGCATACAGTGAAGAATGTTTATCGAGAACAGATGTGTTTGAATGGCATAAAAGATTCAGAGAAGGGTGTGAGTCATTAGAAGACAATGAACGGAAAGGCCGTCCTTGAACTTCTAGAACAGAATTGATGGAAATCATTTAAAAGTGTTTGAGTTTATGGATGTTAGAAGAAATGACAGGGATCAGTAGAGAGAGAGTAACCTCGAAATCATCACATTAGGCCTGAGTTTCAGGAAAGTGGGTCCTGGTATCTTCTGCACGACAATACACCGGCACATTCTTTGGATGTTGTCTCCGAGTTTTTGTCTAAATGAGGTATCCCAATGTTATCCCATCCATCCTACTCCCCTGATTAGTGCCAGCTGACATTTTTTATTTTCATCCTTTGCTCCATTTTGTAGTATGATCTGACTATCTAATGCGGACTTCAGCATCCTGTTGCACTGTATTGTTGCCTCTTATATATATGTGTAAGCACTATCATAAATGCAACACTTATCTTTGTCTTTCATGTAGAAGATCATAAAATTGCTGATTCTGCCATGCTGCATTTGGACGTCAGGTGTTGGTGTTTTATTTGTTGCAGTGGTGTGGTTATCAGCTCACTGCTGAGTTAGTCTGTTATGTATGTGTGCAGAGTATGAATCTGTGTGTACGCATGAATATGTTACATGTGTACTGTGTCAGCTGGTCCAGTCAGGCTCTAGCAGAATGATTCTTCATTGCTTAAATATTGTGGTGGGTTGAGTGAATATAAATAATTCTTTTGACCTTTTCAGATTCTGCTTTGAAATCTCTCCCTGCTAACATTTTACATTTCTTCAGGTTTTGAGATAAGTTTATGTAAAGTATAGAAGTACCCTGAGATATTTTCCAGGAGCATTATTTGTGATTTTGTGCCCACCATTGCCCTTGATCGTTTATTGCTCCTAGGAATATCTTTATGCTTACATCAGTTGTTGCAAAGCTAATTTACACACTATACAGACACACCCACTCTCCCCCCCACCCCCCTGGAAAATGTGTCAGGTAAAAGTTGTAACTCATAATGAGCTCCTCCTTATTATGTATATATTATGTACAAGTTTTTTGTATGATAAAACTTATTTTGAGAAAAGTCAAGTTTGAATTTAGCTTCAGGTGCCACATCAGACCGCTGTGGATCGAAATTGAACTGATCCAACAACTTTTAGTTCAGATTACCAATTTGTCAAAATCTTTTGAGTAGTGTAGAAGAAGTGAGATTTGCAGGCTGACACAACCTTCCCAGTGCACACATATTCTGTGAGCTCCATGATGAGGGACAAGGAAGGAGAAAAATGTATACTGAATCAAGATAGTATGTGAGAATGTATTTGTAGTTGGAGAGAAAACTTTGCAAATGGGAACTTGTGAAATATACAGGGAGTTTAAAAATATGTAGCATAACTTCAGGAATGAAGTCCTCATATGTAGATAATAAAAATAGTTTACGTTAGCATAGGTCAGGTAAATGCATAGTTCCTGAGTTAGGGCTTCGTAAGTCTTGAATCCTGGGCTGTGACACCATGTAGTCTGGTAGTTTACCGATGTTTCAGAGGAACACATTGCCTCCATATTCAGGGTGAAAGTTAACCCAAACTGCAGAATACAAGGTGTCACAACTCAGACATTAATACTCTTGACAGTAACTGCTGTGAGAGCCTCACAGCTTATTTAACTGAATTATGTAGAATAAATTACAAATATTCTTTCAGGCAAGTAGATATCCTACAGAGGGCTGACCCAGGAATGTTGCAAGGCAAGAAGCAGCCAATGTTTTACTGAACTGCCTCAAGAATCGTGGTTTATAATTTGTATTCCTCAAGTGATTATAACTTGAAGTCACCCCTGACACAGCATAAGATTGTTATGTGGTGACTTTTACTTGAACTTTGGAAGCCTGATTTTTTTTATTTCGCTATTTGTGGCAGCAAGATTCTCCTGAAGAAAGTATGTGTGGTTCTGAAGGGGATGATAGTATCTGTTGTTGCAGAGTGGAGTTGTGTTGAGATTGTATCCTAATAGAAGCCGAAGAAAGTTATCTTACTTTGGAGCTTGGATTCCGATCCGCTATAAAAAAACTATGGAAACCTTGAAGCTGCCTGTTACACTAATAATATTAATGATGATGATGGATTGTATTGCCACAAGTAACTGTTAAGTTGCATTATTATAGTTCATGATTGGATGTTTCTGTTGACCTTGTGTAATTCAATTCTGGTGTCAAGTTCTTACTCCAGTAAGGGCTTCTGAGCCTATATGCTGAGACTGATGTGCAGATGTATGTAAGAAATCCAGGAAAAGTAATTAGTTACTGAATTTGATTGAAGGGGGTGACCTTCCCAGAAATCTCTTATTTTCTTTATCCTACTACATGGCAGAGATCTATGGCCCACAATACAGAAATTGGGAGATGTACATTATTTGAGAAAACCAAAAATTTAATTGCAGTATCTTTATTTTTCTGTGAGAAAAATTGAGAATCCTTGTACAGAATTCCATATTTAAGTTTGGTGGTGTGAATGAGATATTTAAATTTTTCCATTATAGATATAGTTTGGTTTGGGCTTTTCATTGGTTGCTATTCCGCTTAGCGAAGTTTTGATCGGTATTATGTGAAACATGCAGATAAGCTTAGGATTCAGAGCAATTGAAGATGTTAATTTAATGATTTATTGGCTATAATATATTTGTAGTTGAAGCTACTACTATAATTGAAGTGTCAACATATATATATATGAACGTTTTTTATTTTTTTCTATTGCTTAGGTAGTCATTGAAGGTACTACCAGTACAGGGGAAGGAGTGGAAATTTGAATTAACTGTAAATGGGGGAAATTAGTTTAAACTTTTGCTTTTGTCTGTTGGTCTATGAGTCATGGTACAAGGCCTTCAGTTTGTGCAAAGTTATGCACATTGTGATAAAGAAAAGATGGTAAGGTGATACAGAACATCTAATGAAGTTTTGTGCTTAATGAAACAACTGGATAAGGTATTTGTATGCATTAGGAGTTGATAATAGCATTCGAGTTATGGAGTAGTAGTGAAATATGTTAGCAGCACACTGTTTAGTTGTTTGCCATTGTATATTAGTAATCCCTATGTACTGGGTGGATATCAAGCTCAAGAGAATGATGTACTTGTGCAAATCCATGTTACTTTTTTTTTTTTTACAACTTTTCACTTTGTGTTGATGTATGTTACAATTGATGGAACCTTGTATTTGCAAAAAGATTTCCATTATAAATAAATTTTCTATTTCAAAGAAGAATATTGTTTTCTTTTTTAAAAGGTACAGAAAATTAAGTGTTATATTGCTTTTGCAGTTCTATCATAACTGAAAATTGGTATTCCATCACATAGTCATTCTTCATGTTTCTCTGAGAGTAATGTAGTTTGAAGGCCATTCAACTGATTGAGTGAATGAATGCAGACTTGGGTAGTACCAGACTTGATTACTCTACTGTCACTTCTTTCACAGTTGTGATTCATAATTTGAGTGTGCAATTAAAACGTTCACTTTTCCTATTATGCATTTTACATAAATGTAATCCTTCCCCACTACAGTTTAGAAGCATGGTTGCATATTTTGTATGTACCATGGATTTGCATAAAAATCGTCACTTGGATCAATTGTGTACATGTGATGGTTCTTAGAAATGAGAGTTGCTGATATATTTCACTGTTTTATCAGTATTAAAAACAGCTGCTGCATGTTCAACATACCAGGGGAGGGGAGATATTAATGCTGCTCTGCAGTCAATTATATGGTATTGAGAGAGATCAGTGTAAGTGGAAGATGTTGAAAGTTGTGTTTTCATTTACATTGTCAGAGTATATAGTTGTTGTACATATTTAGTTTGAAAATCTCTTTGGTCTTGAGTATGTAGAATTTTAGTTTACTGGACTAGAGTGGCTGAAAGATCTTCATATCAGGCAGCAGCCTATAATCATTTTGTCATTTCTTTTTTTAACAGTGCACTATGGAGATGTAGTGTACTGAATTGAGCTTGGATATAAGAAAGTGTGAGACCAAAGGAAATAAGAACAAAAATTGAGTCAGTGTGTTTTGTCTTCTTTTGAAATTGGCCCCTGTGATGTTTGCATTGGTTGGTGACCTGTGGATCCTAATTGCAATATCTAGAGCAGTTTCATCAAGTACAGAACTTGGAGGAAAGCGCCAAACCATTTAAGAATAAGGGCCAATAAAAATAAACATGTGGAGTGGCGATACTGTTTTCGCCACATTACAAGTGTCAGCAAGATACTCTACGTACATACATGTGACTTCATTTAAGGGTATTCAGTCATGAAACTTGTATGTTTATTTTTGTGGACTCTCTATGTAAGTGAACCAGTGTTCATAATTTTTGTAATTACTCAAATTTTTCAGTTGTTTATCAGTCCATATGTAAGTGGTACTGTATTTATTGAACAGAAGTAACTTTTTTTACCTACAAATTTGTGTCAGAATCCCTGTGAATAAATACTGACCTTTAAACTCTGAAGTGTTAACAGTAATGATATGAGAATTAAAGCTCTCTGAGTGGCTGTTAAATGAGCAACTGTCTTTCACAATTTCACAACATGAAAGATAATGAAAAGTGCGAACTTATAGGTTTTAAGGCTCTGTAGTTCGGTAGTAATTGACTTTGACCAACCTGTATGGTCCTAAAGCCCAGATTGTCCTCTTAATGGTAACTGCTACTGAACTGTAAATGCAGCATGAAAGATAATGGCTCTGTGGTGCATGTTTGTAACACCCACAAGTAATGGGATCCATTCTTTTAAAGTGGAATTTACAGAACGTGAAATGGAGGATCCATCCCTTGTCCTGATGCCTCCCTTCACATTCAGTTATGAATAGATGGAATAGACCAAGACTGTGAACTTTCTTACCCTTCATTTA
>NW_019731216.1:7426-7770 GCF_002891405.2 Cryptotermes secundus | reverse complement strand
GAAGTCTGCCGGAGCTAGGTCGGGGCTGTAGGGTGGCTGCGGCAGCGTTGCCACGTGGTGCTTCACCAGGAACTCACAGACGAGCAGAGACGTGTGGCTGGGCGCATTGTCGTGATGCAGCCGCCAGTTAGCGGCGATGTCTTTTCGCACGCGGATGACCCTTTTCCTTAATCTTTCTAGAACATCCACGTGGTAGGGAGCGTTGACGGTCCGTCCTTGGGGTAAAAACTCTTTTTGGACCACACCCTTGGCGTCGGAAAAGACGATGAGCATTGTTTTCACTTTGGATTTGCTCATCTTCGCCTTCTTCGGTTTCGGGGAAGCCGAGGTCTGCCATTCAGCAC